>NC_090945.1:21938390-22241420 GCF_040807025.1 Struthio camelus
AGATCCTATTTATAGGAAGACTAACACATCTTTCTCCCTTCACATCAGTGGCTGAAGGCTCTATCGTTACTGATTTCTTAAGTTATAGAATGGGTGCTGCTCTTATCCATAGCATCATAAAGTCACTGTGGTACTGAAGATACCTTCTCCTCCTGCCTTTAAAAAAGTTTCGCTGTTCAAGCTGCTACTGTAAGGAGCAACATGAGGTACAAAACACAGAGAGGTAAAGATGTCAGATGCAAATAAATCAAGCTGCAGATACCACTTCCTGACACTTGCCAAACAAGAGGTCTCCACTATGTAACACACATCAGCTTACCTTCACACGAGGAAAATTCAAGCAAGGAAAAAGGCCTTTACATTAACAAATGCAATTCTCATCTCCAAAGAATTATGGTTTCACAGGTATAACGCGTTCTTCAGATAGCCCATGCTTCTAAAGTTACCAGCGATGGAAAAGAACTTCTCAGGTAGTGTGCATCAAGCTAAAAGCAGGCAGAGATAGCCTACCGGGAAAAATGAACCACTGAGGAGAGCTTCCCTCTCTATTATTCACACACATGTAAAATTCACTCTGCTATTAAGAACAGAGCGCTTGCCCTAGTACAGCAAGTTAGAGTATTGTTTTGTTTTTAATAAATAAAACTGAAGTGTTTTGTCATTTATTATAATTCATTTCTTAGTTTCCAAAAACATAATATAATCTGCCTAATATACCAGATTCCCCCCAAACCAAGATATGAAACAAGCTGCTTTTTTTTTTTTTAATATCAAAAAAGCAGGCAAAACCATCACACAACATAGAGAAACACTTTCACCAGGGTGTATAAAACACAATTTTAGGAGGCTTATAACACTGCAAATAATATTAACTTTGGGAAAAAAACTGAAAGAATTTTTCTTTTAAGGTCACCTTTTTCCAGTAAAATTTAAGTTTCCTTCCTGTCACTGTTTCAAATATATCAGCTTTAGGATTAGAAAACATTCATTTTGGTGTAGCAAGGATACAGACCTGTACTTTTCCTGTCAGATAGTTACAGATTTTGACAGGCTATACATTTTTAGCTGTGGGTACAGTATTGTAAATCATAATGCTCAAGCCATCATCTACGTTCATTACCTTGTACTTTGCTTTTCTGATTAGGAAAACACTGACTTGGCAATACGATAGCTAAATAGCAGGAAAATCGTTGCTCAAGTATTTGAGGTAATGTCAGATCTGGATTCTCTCTTAAATCATTACGTTCCTGCCCTATCCCTTTCCCACAACGCTTATTTCTGACTCCAGCATTACCAACCCCCATTGGAACAACACATCATACACAGCTGATGAGAGTATCTTTTTTTTAAGGTAACACACTTAAATCAAAGTAAATTACATGGTTCATTTATCATCTATTTACTTGTTAAGTGATTCAGTGCAAATCCCTTCACCTTTTAATTCTGAGCACAGCGGTAGCACCTTAGCTTGGCATTCTTTACTTTCAGACAGTATTTAAACTGTGTCACAGCACTAAATTTTGTGCAATGCCAAGCTCCTATAAATAAGTTTTCCTATGTGAATGGCATCAAAATGTGTGTGAGAATCATAACTGGACTGTCATTCATAAATTGTTCACAAAATGATATATTAGATCATGGGGGGAAGGGTCAACAATCTTTAAAATACTCAATTTCAGAACACACATTTATTTTCTGTGTGATTTCAAGCCATCCACTACACTAGCCAAATTCAGAGTTGATATTGGTTTAAATTATATTGTTGTGCTTCTACAGACCGAGCACCTCATGGTAACTCAGACATAGCTAAAAATATGAACCTACGTGCGCGTTTACTTTAGTACTTAAAACAAACAGAAGGGGGGAACTGGGCCCTCACTTAAGGGCCTGCTCAACATAAAAACCAGCCTGCCTGAAGTTACCAAGGCATTCTGTGCCTTGTACAGCTGCCCTTCTCTGTAACAAAAAATTAGTCCTTTCTCAGTTCAGATTTAACTGATTAGTTATTTTATTGCCACATTTGTTTCTGCCTTATACATAGATGCAGAACATTAATAGCTCACAAACAAGCTGTAAACATCCATTATGACCAAATATACATAATTCACATAAGGGCAAGGCACAAAGTGGGTTGTGACCAGATTTTAGGGAGGTGTAGGGGGGTGGGTGAGAGCAGCTTTTCCCAACCTGCAAAGAACAGAGGAGCATGTGTTGCATGAGAAATGAAACTGCAGAACTTAGGGAGGGTTTATTATTAGCAGTAGGACTGCTTTTATTTTTTTGATAAAACACGGTGCAGAGAGAAAGGAAGAAAAATAAAGGCACACAGTCTGAGATTCAGACACTGATATGTATTTTAATGAAAAAAACTGTGCGCATCTGAAAACCAAACCCAGCATCCTTTCAGAGCACTAGTTTTTCTCTTTTGATGCCAGTCAAAGAAAGATGCTTTAGAGACTAAAATCGGAACGTCCACAATTACTTATCTGCTCAGCTTCCTAGCCAGCTGCCTTTAAAATATGGGCCTGTATCTGACGTACCACAGAAACACACTCCGACTCCAAAAACGGTCTTGGACTTATGCTGCATGTAAAAGGAGAGAAAGAAAAGAGTATAGCAGCATTGGCAAGAAACAAAATGGAATCCAGCCTATGAATAAAATACGTTTGCAAGAGTTTCTGGGGAACAGTAGATGTGAACGTTAGGGAAGAATTACTCCCATTCTAGAGTGCCATCCTTTCCCCTTAGAAGTAAAAAGAAGGAAAGAACAACAAAAGCTGTCCATGAAGATGAAAAAGCAGAACTTACTTGTAAATGAAAGATACAGTGCTGGAGCTGAAAATTTCAAAGTCTGGGAAAAATCACAGAACTGTTTTATCAGGAAATAGAGACCAATGGCAGGTCTCACAATGAATTTACCTCATGTTAAAAAAAAAAAAAAATCACAAAATACCTTCTATAAAGGTTATGGTTTCTGTATCCTTGCCTTGAAAATTTATACCACCAGTGTTTTGATTTCAGGTAAAATGGAACTAAAACAGGGCTTATGTTCGTCACTCAAACCAGTTTGGCTAGCACAAGGAAATGCCTGCATAACAACAAAACAAAAGCATAAGGTACTCCAGTTACTTTCATCTACCCTTTGAAAACACTTTAGAATATTCAAATCTGCCCAAATGAGGTTGAAGACTAGGATTTGAGGAGCGTATTTCTATCCCTGCCCTCTAGTCTGCTCCAAGAGAACTGACCAAGAATAACGTGCCTGCAGATATCTGTCCCCACCTCCTACCTTCACCCAGCCAAAGGCTACAGGTGGCAATTTAAACGAACCAGTAACTCATATGCAGTTACCTCGAAAAACTTGTGCTATTAAATGAGGCAGCTCAGAGCTGCTACAGCAAAAGCTGATCCGTTGGCACAGCCAGGGGAGCCGGTGGGGAAGCAGCTTGGGAGCGAGCTGCAGGTTGGGCCCTGGCCGCCTGCAGGAAGGGACCTGCCTGCTTCCTGCCACAACGCCCACTTTCATAGCAGTATGGTTACTTCCCTACCTCTTTTCTCCCCTTTTACATGTTTCGTCTTACTCTCTTCATTTGCTGCAACAGAGAGCATCTTCTCCTCTGTCCATATGATTGTAGGTGCCAGACTTATTGAAAGTCTACTTTCAATCAGGCCTTCCAGGCACAGTTAATGCAAATAATTGCATCCTTCCAGCTATCAGGAGCATCTTATTCAAAATCAAGACATTGCATCACACTTGAAAGCAGGTCTGGAATTTACTAATTCTCTTCTGAACTACCGAGTTGCAGAACTGCACTGATCACACTGAGGTGATTAAAATCCCTCCTGTGCAAGGAGGAGTAAGAATCCTTTTGCTCGGTTTGCCTTTCCTTCTTTGCATCATCTTCCTGTCTGCATCTCCTAGGCAAGTCTCCTTTAGTCAAGAGAGACAGTCTGTCACTCAAACACGTCCCTGGGGCTTCCTGCAACTTGTACTGACTAAAGGCCAAAAGAATTCCCTATCTCTGGGATTACAAAGGTTTGGTTAGCCACCCAATACAAACCAGTGGATTCATCTTGAGATCATTTGTTTTTACAAACACTTAGGTGACCTCTCTGGACTATTTCAGCGGGGGATCACAGAGGGCAGCAAAGCACTACTGGCCACATGTCCAGAAATTGTTATTTACAGTGCAAGATTTTAAAATGAAATGGTCAACTTTGCATCTAAATATTTAGGTGAAGATATCCCTGCTTCAATGATTTGACTATAATATCAATGTCTTAAAATAAATAAGCAAATAAAGAACAAGCATGGCACTCAGATACATTTGCATAATTAATTTCCTCTCAGGCTTCAATATTCCTACCACAATATTATCTCTTTCTTTCTTGAACGGACATCAAAAAAAATTGTTAAAAAAATAACTGGCTATTTTCTATAGAAGAATAAAAGACTCTAGAACAAACCTGTTAAAAACCGAAAAAGCTCATCCTTTCCACTTTCCATAGAGTATACTAATAGAACAAATGAAGGTTTTCAAATTCAAAGTAAGAGTGAAAGATCTGACTTCCACTCCAAGTGCTAGCTGAACCTTTGGTGACTGCACGACTATTTTTACACCCTGGCAATTTTTATACAGCTTTTATTCAATCGGTGAGCTCAAAAAGAGGCTTCGGGGAGTCTCCCCAGACGGCACGTTGAGAGGAGAGAGCTCCAGAGGGAACACGCCTGGAGGACAGCGGGTGTCTCAGTAAGGAGAAGACCGAGAATGCCAGCTACTCATTAACCAGCACGGACCAGGCATAAAAGAGCAGAAGAAAGCCTTGCCAGGCTCTGATCCAGTACAGTATGATAATACACAATAATTTTAAGAGCTAATGCATTTCCATTAAAGTTCATGCAATTATTTGCATTGGAGCACAGTCATAATCCAGGTCTGTCTAGAAAAGGACAAACGTATATCACACCTGACATCAAGAATAAGCATTGCCTTAAAGGAACATGCTACAGCCTCAATAACATTTCAGATGTCTCCAAAGATATCTACTAATTATTTGAACAACTTAACCATACATTTCACCCAGTTTTTTTAGTTTTCAACATTTACAACCATAGACTACTTCTTAAAAATAGCCTTCGCTTTAACACATACTCAGAAGTCAAAAGGAAGTGGCCAAATAATCAGAATAATTAATCCTGAACTACGCAGTCTCTGCGTTCCCAGTTTGCAGCAGACTTGAGGCTTCCCAAAAGCCACACTAAACTTTGCGACAGCAGCAACCTGAGTTCAGGAAGGGTGAAAAGGGCTGGGAGAAGCCAGCACTCGAAGGGCTGGCAGTGAATTGAGAAGGACCAGTGGGTTTCAGGGGAGAAACGCAGGAGGACTGTGCACGAGGATATGGTGGAATATGAACTATCAGTGAATTCATGCAAGTCTAAAGGCAGGAGAAAGTAGTTTGAAGTTACTTGGGACTTTATGCAATATGAGTGACAAAAAGGTCTTTCTTTCCTCTGTTTCTGTTTGTTGTCTCCTCCATACAAGCACGTCCCCCTCTTCTCCATGCTTTTGGTGCATGGTGCACCCTAAGATGGAGTTCAGGGCTCCATTTCTGAACCGAGAGATTCCAGTTTTCCTTAACTGCCCAAGAAAGCCAGCGTTTCCCTTTCCTTCCAGTGAGCCGCCTCCTCCTCCTCCTGCACTCTCGGAAGTAAGGAAAGAGCAGGAGATTGAGCCAGCTCCCCGTGGCGAAGGCCAGGCCTGAGCTCTGGCCGCCCCAGCACTGGGCAGGAGCCATGGCTGCTGGTGGGACATTGGTGGGGGCAGCAGAGTGCTGCAGAGAAGCTGCTGGGTTACACCACATGGAAGCGCACACTAGGCAAGGAGCCTTCTTTGCCTGCTTTCTTAAGCCAACTCTGCTTGACCTGATAGTAAGGACAGGCGTGCTAATTTGGACAGGGCCTACTGAGACAAAATACGTCAAGTATTTTGCATCAGCAGTGCTACTCTCCTGGGATATACTGGCTATATTCTGCTACCACTCTTTTCTTCCAGAAGCTCAATCCCTGTTAGTGGGACTAATCAATTTTTAATTTATTAAAAATTAACACTTTAAAAAAAGAACCGATTTAGTTATTCTGATTAAAATACAGTGGTAAACCAGTAATGGTTTACTTTTGTTTACCTGGCATTTTGATGATGCCCCCAAAACTGAAGTGAAAATCTCTCTAGTAAAGGCAGCAACAACCAAGTTTCTTCCACTGCTGCCGTCCTTCATTAGTTCCTGGGAAAAGGAAGTGCGTGAATATCTTAAGCTTCTAAACTTCATGTTCACACAGGGACTCGGAGAAGAATCCCTGCTGACAAGACAAACAAATGCTGAAGAGTTTAGAAATGTTCAAAGCCAGCAATCACATCCTCTCCACTGCAGAACTTGAGTCTCTCTGAGCATTTAAAACAAAGCTGAACTCGCAAAACGCATAGCTTAGTATTTGGAGGATATGTTGTTATCTGGCAATATCTGAACAATTTTTTCTGGATTAGCAACTGATAAAGTTCAGCTCCGGTGAAAATAAAATATCTTCACAAGAATATGCCAGTTCCAATGAAATCTTATCAAGATAGTTTTTTTCCCCCCATTCTTATGTACAGAAAGCCATTTCTGAGGAATGAACACAGTGAAAGCAAAAGATGACATCAAATAGCTGGTAGTCTGGTGTTTTAAATATGCATTTGAGATGTGGGCAACTTCCCATTCTTCCTGATTCAAAACAGGGCTTGAAAATTGGACCTAAGCCTCCTTCATCCTCATAAGAGCCCTAACTACGAGCTAGCCTTTCCTCTTTCACTTATTAAAAAATAAAAATAAAATAACAAACAAACAAAATCACCACATAACTTTAAAGGATGTCTTTAAAAACAGGCTTAATTTCAACACGTGCCAGCTTTTGCTGGTCACTAGAGTAACTGTGAAGCTTCATATTTATAAACCTTGCTAATGTTTGCTCCACTTATATGGTAAGTTTTCTCTCCCTAGTATGATCCTTGTTTTTAAAAGAAGTGAGATTAAATGCGCTGAGGGACCATTCCTGGTTGCCTTTGCTCATAAACTTTTCAGAACTGGAACTCTGAATTGTTTTTCTTTCCAAGAATGCTTACTCATAAGTAAAAATCAATTACTTATGTACCAACCTCTCAAAGAGCACTACTGACTCGATTCAGATGAGCTTACCCCCAGTACTTGTAATTTGAACACTTCAACATTCATATCAGCTATTAAGAACAGACAGTATTCCTGCCATTGTATATTGATGTAGTTGCACAGCAGTCGAGATGCTTTAACAAACTCTTTCCTCTAGTAATCTTGTGGCTTCAGAATTGGAGTGAAAATTACGTACCTGGTAAAGCGTGTAATAAGATACATTTATGTTTTAGTTTTATTAAGGCATATTTTCCACTGAGCTGAATATTCTATTTTTCCACGGAGATAGTGCTTCACCGATATCAAGAAAAATGTTTGTTATGAGCACTGCAGTGTAGGAAATGTCATAATATATATGGTTATGTTCATGTTTAAATCTAATCCCTTTCCTGTACTACTTAGAACATTTGCAGACTTGAGGATGCTCCATTTTATAGCACACACCAATCTACATATCCTCTCTGCTCCTTACTTTTCCAGGTATGATTGCTCCCTCATGCTTTCTCAGAAAGAGGGAGAGGAGTAGACTACTTGCAAACAGAATGAATGCATTCTGACTGAGCAGCAATGACCACATGATACAGGAAGATAAAAGGATTATCAAGCGTCTCTCTTGAAATAATAGAATATATTTACCTCTTGGTTAATTATCATTAACTCCGTGCTTTTAAAAAGTAAAAACATTTGCATATATCAGAGTATTGTGTAAACTACTCACCAGTTTATCATCTGTACAAAAATATTTGCTGTGAGAACCAACCTCTACAGTTTTTGCCAAGGTCTTTTTATTTGCTGTGCTCAAGAAATCATTATGAGTTTGCAAAGTGGTTTACAAAAATAAAATAACTGAATATTTGTACCTTTTTGTGTGTGTGCACACAATTACGTTCTCTTCTTCCCATATCTTAAGTTGCCTCTTATATTGCCAGAAAAGCATTTAAGAGAGAAAGCAGGCTTTCTCAGCTGAAGCGTCAAACACGCAAAGATCTCAGGCATTTTGGAGCGTTATGATTTGAATGGTTAGCCAAAATTTGAAGACTAAAACTAACTATCAGTTAGGTAAAATTTTATAACACCTGAAAAGGCCACCCTCCTTAATCACACACATACATCTATACATACACAGGCAAAAGTAAAGTCCTATTTCACCAAACAGAGAGGGGAAAAACCAACAGGAGAGACACAGGTGAGTTATAACTACAATCCTTATACAGACAGTATTTAGTCCTAAAGTGTTTTTTTGTTGTTGTTTTTCCTCTTCTCCAATAAAGCTTATGCTAGCAGGGCTTTTATCTATAATTTTTGTCTATATTTTTGTCTATCTCCTCCTTCATTCTCAGCATCTATGAACTTCCTGTTTCTTTTTACATAAATCTCAACTATGTAATAAGCCACCTTAATAAATAATGAAGTGTGCTTGTGCATGGTTGGCACTGTTTTCAGCTCTTTGATCTGACAGAAGAGCACAGTTCTTTGTCCCCTAACATATGCCACTTTTAAGTCACACAACAGGAAGAGGGGAAAAAACAAAAAAACCAACAGGTTAGCAGGGTAGCTAACTTTTCAGCTGTCATGTTTGCAGTTCAAATGCTTCTGCCCTAACGCTCTACCTAACATGAGCAGCACGTTTCTGAGCAAAAAGCTGTGAGTAGTCAGTACGTGCAATAGCTGGGTAAAGTAAGCTGGTGAGGACTGCCGAAATGGAGTCTGGTGGCTCAGCTTTGTATTTAGCAGCTCATCCCACCTGCCGATGGGACTTCTGTCATATCCCACCTATCAATCAGATGCCTCCTTCCCCGTGGCTTTCTTGTCACCTCCTCTGGGCATTATAAGGGATGTGTTCTGTGGCTCTGCGGAGACTTTGGTATTAGCTCTCATTCTCGTGGTATTAGCTCTTTGATGTTAGCTATAGCATAGTCGCTGCTCACAGGAAGCACAGGAACGCACAGTATTTGAACTCAGGAGTTATGAGACGACAATAGCTAAAGCCATTTCCCTAAATAGTCAGCAAAACAGATTTCCCTAGAAGTGAAAGATTTCAGAGTTTAGGAGATTTAGCTGAACTCAAAAGCAAATTCATGGGACAGATAAGGAAGTTGCTAGGAGACATAAATGAAATAAATTTAGATAATTCCTTTTCACCTGCCAGAAGGCAGAAACCTATAAAAGGAAAATACTGCATAGCGTTAAAAGGTATTGCTAGATTATATCATGGTTAACCATCAGCCATTGTCACACCTTATCCTCAACAAAAGAGGCAATCAGACCAAAGAGACTATTCCACTTTTTCATGATTGCTGGCCCTCGATAACTGCATGTTTTTTCAAATGACTGCATCATACCTCCTCACCTTTTTGGTCAACTCCTAGTTCTCTGCCCACTTAGACCCATGGAGGCTAGCAACCCTCTTCTCTCAGATGGTTTGTTTAGCATAATTTAAAACACACTATTTCCTTTTAGTTTGGAGTATTAGCTGCTACCTACTAAATCAGATGGAAGGCCTTGAACCCCAAAACTTATCTCCAGGCTTTTCAGCTTAGCTAACAAAAGATTTCCTCTCTCCCTGCAGGTTTTGCAGCTCGGCAACACTACTATTGTATCATTACATGTACTAACAATAGTACTTTCTCAGTAACTGCAACTTCTCAACAAACAAACTGTCTAAATCAAATCTAGGTCTTCAGTATTCTTCTGTCAAAAATGCAAATGTTTTTCATAGGTCAGGCTCTTAAATTTTATGAGGTTTAACTGCACATTGATCTTGCCAGCCTTCCTCAATTTCTGGACAGCAACAAATAGTCTATTTCTAACCTTCTTATGAAGTGTAGGGTCATAAAACCCATGATTGTATTGCTCTGAAAATTCACCATAGGCCTGAGGCACTAATATACTAGGTATATGAGATTAGGCTTCCCCTTTGCAATTGTTCATTTATAACACTGCTCACAGAGCAGCCCATGAAATCCATTTTTAATTGCTTATGTTTAGGATTTTTTTCTTGGTGTGACATGAATCAATTTTGCCATCATGTCAGCAAAGAGAAAATGTCTATTACTTTATTTTATAGGGATATATTATTTTTCTGAGACTAGAAACCACTGACATTTAAGCGTAGTAAACAGCCTTGATTTAGAAATAAATGCATCATACTATAGAGGTGATATTAGCCGAAGCTTATTTTGTAGAAAATTTAAGGAGGAACAAGCAAAGAGAAGTGCCTTATTTCCTCTTTAGTATATTAACTGTTTATTTCAATTAGCTGGGTGGAACAACTAGTGTATACAGCTGGTATGAAAGCGGTCTATTTTAGCTGAATCACCAAAATCAGGTTAGCTATTACACTAACACATTGGTCTTAGAGATCTGCGAGGACACAAATTTCCTTACTGTTTTATCTGTGGGCCCCTTAAGACAAAGGTGAAATTGTAAAAGGTGTTGAAATTGTGAGTGGACAAGAGAATAAACGATCAGGTGGGAGAGGATGATGTCTTTAAAAGAAACGCAAAACAGTCTTATTGAATGCTCTAACTACAGGACACCAAAACGACTTACTACTTTAGCCGCCTGGTCTAGTTAAAACAATACAAAGTGAAAGAGCGCTCTCAAAAGAGATCAAGAGAGCGCCATGCAGAGCAGGTTGGAATTACAGGCACTCAATGTTGAGGGAGAGTCTGGTTCAAATACAGGGATCACTTTTCTTAGATTGAAAAGCGACAGATATGTGAGGAGCATGCTCTCTGGAACGAGATATTTTAAATAAATATTTCTTCTAACATATCATGCATTTTTAAGTGAATTTGCTTATTTTCTGTAAAGCTATTCAGCTATCATAAATTCCAACCTATTATTTAAAATGACACTTACCAATTTTGAGAATTTCAATACATCTTTGTTTTGGTGACTTTGGAGATAAACACAGGTAGTATCCAGTTGCGGGAAGGGTCTTTATACTACCCAATGCCTTTACGATCCCAAGACAAAATGAAAATTGCAATCCTTAACGCATGTTATTAAAATGTTTTCGTATTATTAGAAATGTCCATGCTACTGCAGAATATAGAGATAAGCTATTTTCTAGGGCATGTCTCAACAATTTCCAGGTACTCCTGGCTGGCAAAGAGAAACTGCAGCATTCTCAATTCTTTCAGTGAGTGAGAGTTATTGAAAACTTTGTCTGCTGCAGACTGAGCTATTACACAGATAAATTCATGCATAATTTTTCTCCCAAATCTGAATATATTAAAATAGTACAAATATTAACTTCAGGAGCCAATAAAGACATATTCAAGCTCAAATATTTGATTGTGATATACTTCATAGTTTAAATATTCTTAATATAGTTTGTTATTTTGAAAACAATCAAGCAGAAAAGGACTGACATTCTCATAGCATGAGCTATGCTCCCTTTAAATTATCTAGTGTTAGGGGGAGTCACCTTAAGTGCAAGGCCCTGATCCAGATGTGACTCTCAGAGGTAAGCAGACTGTGTGCATATGCATGCAGTGGGAAAGTACCTTCTCTATCTTTCCTGTTTTCATTAAAACTGTCATTATACTGACAAGTTTCAATTACTATTTTCAACAAGAATAACCACATAAAAAAAACCCTCATTCAACTCTGTTAACAAAGTTCTCAACTAGCTCTATTTACAAGATACTGGTAATAAATGTTGAATTATAAATAAGAACTACAGGAAACTAACAACAGATGCTTAAATGTGCTTCACTGAAGGCTACCTACCTTCAGCCTCACTGTTAACATTGCTAGCCAGGATCCAGTGTCCAGGCCTTTGCATGTTAAGGCCTCAGCATTTGGTTAGAAAGCTCACATAAAGAGGTTAGGAAGTCAAGATATGAAGAACAATACTTACTAAATACACAAAACAAACTAATGATGAAAATAGCTGATAATGCAAATTTGGGAGTATAACAGACTTAACTAAAGCTTAGTACAAAGCAGTAACAGATCTTAAGGAGATAAGAGTAAAGCATTTAAAAATACTTCGTCTGCAAAAAAAGTTATACAGAAAATTCAAACTTAGAAATAAAGGTGCTCAGGACCACACTGAAGCTGTTTCTAATGATTTAGTCTGAACATAAGTCAAACTGAAATGTACTGTTTATAAGGCATATAAAAAAGGCAAAATATTTCTCAGTTTATTTGAGATTCAGGATACGCTTCAAACACTAAAAGTACGGACATAATTATTGTAGGATAGCTAAATGAAGGTACTCTACAAGAGTACACTCCTTTTCTAGGGTCTAGCTTTGGAAAGCGCACTTGAACTTTCATTAAGTTTGATTTTCACATTAAATTCCAATTTGGAAACACTAAACTCTGACACTACTCAAAAGATTGGGAAAACGTTGGTGATGCCAAAGCTATCTGCACCCCAGACAAGGCAATGAAGACATATTCTAAACTAAGGGGCAGGTGAAAATGGAGCCACTTTATGTTAGATGAATTCTAATATACTTTCAATCTCTAGAAGTTTTATAAACTATAGGTATTGAAACTATCGTTACAGAATTACAGCCTGCTAAGAAAATACAGCCCCTTTGGCCTATTTTTTTCCGTTATCCCACCCTTCTCTAACAGATATATAGCTGCTGCGATGTTAGAGATCCAACCGGGAAGAGAAATCTTGTTAATCAGATCTGCCACACTCCCCCTTCTACAAATCCTACGCAAAAAATACAAATGGATACTGAGACAGCCTTGCCGTAACTATGAGAGTGACAGAGGAGTTGCAAAACAGAATTCAACATAAATATGATTGACAAACAAAGCATCCTAATAAAATCAAAATCCCAGAGAAGGGTTTATGGAGAGTGCACACCTCTTCTGAAACAGCTCAGAGAAAAAGAAAGTGCCTTTGTTCTGTAAATGATGGATCAGACATTGATGCAACACCAGGTAGCCTCCGAGAGTTTGGTCCCAACAGAGGCTGAGGGGCAGTAAGAGATTTGATATGCACAGGAACTGTAAAGAAGGGATGCTATAAGCACAGCTTTATCCATCCTGCACTAGCTGGGGATAACTTCACGCCAGGAGTGTCCTCAAGAAGCCATATAAATGGATGGTAAGGTCACCCAGGGAACTCAAAGGGAAGGGCTTTAAAAGCTCCAGAAGAAAAGAAATATATAATGATCACAATGGCATAGGAAATTTTCATTTTTGAGAGGGACACATTATTTCATATCAGAGACACTGACGGTTGGATTTCCCCTCCGCGTATCGCTCTGGATTTCTCAGTTCTTGAAAGACGTGAGCTGGCCTGGAAGGATTCACATGAGAAAAAAACAAATACCACACCGGAGCTTTAGGACAGCTTCTGAAATATACACAGGATTAATGAAGGTACTGAAGGCTGAGAATAATAATGCTGTTCAGGAGGATTTGAAGTGTATAAAGAGAAAAACAAGACAAATTGTCAGGGGAGACACAGGGTTGTATACTAAAGCAATAGCATGAAGAAGGGTTGAAGAAAAATTTAAGCACAATATCCAGAAAGGCTGCATAAAACAGTTTCCCAAGGGAAACTGTGGTAGTTTCATCACTCGAATCACTTAAAACTCGCATGGAAAAAGTATCGGAGCAGATACTGCTAGAAGAATCTCTCAGTGGCACAGATGACATCCACAGCAGACGACTTAACAGGCTCCCTTCCATTCGGGATCCTCAGCCAACATAAAACCAACACAGGAGGCAAACTGAAAAGTCCCAGCCTCGATTTTCTTAGTCCAGTTTGAGAAGCTCCTTAGCAGGATAGGGAGAGAGAAGGGTAAAACTCAGCTCCCAGGTGACAGAGCTCCTGCAGTTTCCGATAAAATTAAATATAACTATAGAAATTGTCCTTAGAAACTTTTAAGCAGAATCTCAAAATTGGGATTAAGACATACTAAGCTTTTACCCAATTTTCTCCTAAAGGAGATCTTTTCAAGCTGAGGCATGTCAAAAAGGGAGATATCTGCTTCTATCACAAACTAATTTGAACCAGCATTTCCAGCTCTGTCTAGCAGAGATTAGATAGCCCAGGCAATTTTTTATAACAGGTCCCAAGCCAGAGCAGTACGACTGCTCTTGGTGAGATTTATGGCAACTCATTACCGATTAGTATTACTGATTGACGGTGATTAGTACTACTATAATGATAAGTCTATTCTTACAGTATGTGCTTACAAAATATCAATTACAGTCAGGATTGGATGGTTTTATGCATCATCTTGCTCATTTCTAGAGGGAGAGGTAAAGCTATACCCCTTACTGCTTGCATCCCAAAACTGGGAGAAATATTTTGTGAAAATTCATTGCTTAAATAGAATACCTCAACTTTACTTTTTTTTTCTGTTGTTCCATTCTTATGTCCAGGCAAATGCCTATACATGTAAAAATGCTTCAAACCCTGAATGTTTTGGACTATAATTCCTATATTATAAACATTTTCTGGAGTTAGAAAGGCTGTACATTTATTTAACATAAAATGATACATCATCATGTATCACGGCTGTAGACAGTGGCCAACTGGCCAGCACCAATACTTCCTCATTCTTCAGTGAATACCATTACAATTATAAAGTCATTTCATCACTGTCTCTGATTCACTGAGTATGCCTCGTGTTCTGTGTGATACCTTTTTGGTAGGCATGCGCCTCAAGAACAACTCCTGGATCAGGCAAAATATGCAGGATCTAGTTCTGGATTTCAGCAGAATTTAGTCAAAGCTGCTGCTTAGGATTAAAGTGGTCCTGGGCATCCCCCAGAGGCAGATACTGTGTCACCCAGGGACTTAATTCGTAAAATAAAATTAAAATTAAATTAAAATTGAATAAAATATATGTTTAAGATTGCATTAAAGCAGGTCTGAAGTACCTACAATGGGTTTTCTGAGAGATTTTAAATTTTTAATATGAGCAAACACTTACCTTTTTTGGAACAAGCCAGCATCTTTAAAACAAACAGAAAGAACATTTGCAAATAAATAATTTACTTTTTGTGTTGGATAGAAAAACAAGAAAAATAATTGTTTAGTGAAAATTCATTTCACATTCTCCCTCCCAAGGCAGGGCACCTCTGTGTAAACAGGAAAAGGTGAGCTATGCTCTTGAAGTAGAACAGCAGCTTATTACCTAGCCTATGAACTTTTTAAAGTACAGATTTAAAGTCCTCTAGACAACATTTAACCTGCCAGTACTCTCTCCTAGTCAGTAACAAAATATTCGTTACACATAAAGTGTGATAAATGTGAGTTTTCAAAACAGCAGTTTTTTATTCTAACAATCCATGTTATCCCAGTAACATTTCCAACATATTTGCATCTTTCTAATAATTCCTTCACTTCTCCTGAAACACATATTTTTTCAACTGTAAGTGCTTTTCACGATGTGTAACAAGTACTCCACACAACCTTACCAGCCCTTCTTTACTCCTTTCTATTCTCTTTCCGCTGAGAACCCATGACTACAATACTGCACTGCTCACACATAATGGCACAGCACAGGTTTTCAAATGTCATCATGACGGAGATGAGGGCCCTAAAAAATGGAGTAAAAAAATGCACACTTCTGCACATAAAACTACACATGTTGGGATTGGAGCACAATTGAATTACCACCGTTTTTTAGGGAAAGTTGCAACTGAAACACTATGGGTACTTCAAGAAAGTCTGCTCATGTTACAGTAGATATATACAGAAAAAGTCCATTTATTTAAACAGAAATCAAGATTAGAGAAAGTGAGATTGGCTGATAATCCAAAAGGCAAATTGAGTATTAAATGTCAAAAGTAGCTAGATGATAAGATGGGATAGAAAACAGACTAAAAAATGACTGTTTGTTTTAAAGGTCGGGTTAAAATATAACGTGAAAATCACTCACTTGAACCTAAGGCACACTTCCTCTAAGACAGAGGAAAACATTAAAATCATAGGCAACGAAAAATGATCATTAATATATTAGCTGACCACTAATGTATTAGCATGAAGGATCCATGGATCCTTCCTATGGATCTTACAGATCCTTCAATTCCACTGGAATCTCAAAGATTAAAAATAATCAATAGCTAATTGCATGATTTGCCTGGCATTCGAATACTGGCTTGACTGCTTTCTCACCTGTTAGAAAAGTGTTACTTTGATTTTACAAAATTCAATCACCTCCCTCCACCTGCTGGCAACACTCTGCCTAATGCAGCCCAGGATCCCATTGGCCCTCCTGGCCACAAGGGCACGTTGCTGCCTCATGCTCAACTTGTTGTTCACCAGCACTCCCAGGTCCTTCTCTGCAGAGCTGCTTTCCAGCAGGTCAACCCCCAGCCTGGACTGGTGCCTGGGGTTATTCCTCCCCAGGGGCAGGACCCTGCACTTGCCTTTGTTGACCTTCGGGAGGTTCCTCTCCGCCCACCTCTCCAGCCTGTCCAGGTCCCTCTGAATAGCAGCACAGCCTTCTGGGCTATCAGCCACTCCTCCCAGTTTAGTATCATCAGCAAACTTGCTGAGGGTGCACTCTGTCCCTTCCTCCAGGTCATCAATGAATCCATTGAACAAGACTGGACCCAGGACCGACCCTTGGGGGACACCACTAGCCACAGGCCTCCAACTTGACTCTGCGCCACTGACCACAACCCTCTGAGCTCGGCCAGCCAGCCAGCTCTCAATCCACCTCGCTGTCCGCTCATCTAGCCCACACTTCCTGAGCTTACCTAGGAGGATGGGATGGGAGACAGTGTCAGAAGCCTTGCTGAAGTCCAGGTGGACAACATCCACTGCTCTGCCCTCCTCTACCCAGCCAGTCATTCCATCCGAGAAGGCTATCAGATTGGTCAAGCATGATTTCCTCCCTTTGGTGAATCCATGCTGACTGCTCCTGATCACCTTGTCCTCCAGATGCTTAGTGAGGACCTCCAGGAGGAGCTGTTCCATCACCCTTCCAGGGATGGAGGGGAGGGCTGACAGGCCTGTAGTTTCCTGGCTCCTCCTCCTTGCCCTTTCTGAAGACTGGAGTGACATTGGCTTTCTTCCAGTCCTCAGGCACCTCTCCTGTTCTCCAGGACCTTTCCAAGATGATGGAGAGTGGCCTAGCAATAACATCCACCAGCTCCCTCGGCACTCGTGGGTGCATCCCATCGAGGCCCGTGGGTTTCTGGATGTCAAGTTTGGACAAATGATCTCTAACCTGATCCTCCTTGACCAAGGGAGTCTTCCTTTCTCCAGCCTTCCTCTCTTGTCCCCAGGGTCTGGGATTCCTGAGGACTGGCCTTAGCAGTGAAGACTGAAGCAAAGGCAGCATTCAGTAACTCTGCCTTCTCTGTATCCTTTGTTACCAGGGCGCCCACCTCATTCAGCAGCGGGCCCACGTTTTCCCTAGTCTTCCTGTCGCTGTTGATGTATTTGAAGAAGCCCTTCTTGTTGCCCTTGACATCCCTTGCCAGATTTAATTCCAACTGGGCCTTAGCCTTCCTTGTCGCATCCCTGCACACTCTGACAACGCCCCTGTATTCCTCCCAAGCGGCCTGTCCCCTTTTCCACGTTCTGTGTACTTCCTTCTTCTGCTGGAGTTTTGCCAGGAGTTCCTTGCTCCTCCATGCAGGTCTCCTGCCCGCTTTGCTGGATTTCTTACTCAGAGGGATGCACTGCTCTTGAGCCTGGAGGAGGTGATGCTTGAATATTAACCAGCTTTCTTGGACTCCCCTTCTTTCTAGGGCCCTAACCCACGAGATTCCTTCAAGTAGGTCCCTGAAGAGGCCAAAGTTTGCTCCCCTGAAGTCCAGGGTTGCGATCCTACTTATTGCCCTGCTCCCTCCTCGTAGGATCCTGAACTCCACCACCTCATGGTCACTGCAGCCAAGGCTGCCCCCAACCTTCACATCTCCAGCTAGACCTTCTTTGTTCGTTAGTACAAGGTCTAGCATTGCACCTGTCCTCATTGGCTTCTCCACCACCTGGGTCAAGAAATTATCGTCAATCCTCTGCAGAAACCTCCTCGACTGTGTCTAGCTGTGCTCTCTTCCCAGCAGATGTCAGGGTGGTTGAAGTCCCCCATGAGAATCAGAGCCTGTGATCGTGAGGCTACTTCCAGCTGTCTGTAGAAGGCCTCATCGATGACTTCCTCCTGGTCAGGTGGCCTGTAGTAAACCCCCACCACCGTGTCACCCATGTTAGCCCGCCCTTTAATCCTGACCCATAGGCTCTCAACTTGCTCTTCATCCACCCTGAGGTAGAGCTCCACACATTCTAGTTGCTCCCTCCCATAAAGAGCAACTCCACCACCTCGCCTTCCTGGCCTGTCTTTCCTGAAAAGCACATAGCCATCCATGACAGCATTCCAGTCGTGTGAACTATCCCACCATGTCTCTGTAACTGCAATGAGATCATGGCCCTGTGACCACACACAGATCTCTAATTCTTCCCGCTTATTCCTCATACTGCGTGCATTGGTGTGCAAGCGTTTCAGAGAGGCAATCGAGCACGCAAGTTTCTCAGGAGAGGTGCAAGAGGATCCTCCGTAGCCATGTTCCATGCTGTCTCCCCTGGCTGCATGCACCTGCTGGAGGCATCCTAACTTGAGTGGCACTCTACTGACTACCCTGTCTCTATAATTCTCCCCTTCCCCCATCCTTCCTAGTTTAAAGCCCTCCTTACCAGGCTGGCCAACCTGTTGGCAAAGACACGCATGCCATGCTTAGTGAGGTGGATCCCATCTCTCCCCATCAGCTGTTGATCTTCAAATAGGGTCCTATGGCCATAGAAATCAAAACCCTGTTGCCAACACCAGTGGCGCAGCCAGTTATTAACTTGGAAGATACATCTACTCCTGCAACGCAACTATGTTGCATAGAAATAATGAATACATTTTTATGTACTCCAAGAATCCAGCTTCCAAGACTGTCAGATTTTTTGGTTTTTCTTCCCCATTCTGATATTCACACCTAGGTCTTATTTTATGAACAGTGCTTTGGAAAACCTAGATCAACTTCATCTCTTAGAAACTGACTGTGTCAAGCATTCAAGTGCCACCTTCCCTTGTTTTATAGGATTAGGACAATACATGAATGTCTTTTCCTTGAGACAAATAGCATTTTAAAATGCAGAATAGCTCGTTTTCTAATTCTGTGCATTAAATATTTCCTCTTCAGATAACTCAGAAATGTATGTAGTTCAGGAGCACCAAGTGAAGCCACGAATGCAGCTTCTGGTGTTTCGGATTCAGCAAAGCCAGAAACGAAACATCTTTGTCTCCAGAACTTATATAGCCTTTATCACCCTACCATCCTTAACTGATGAGGTGATTTTATCTTTATAACCTACTGTGAAGAGTGGAAGTAAAACACCTGCTTGAGGATTGAAGCAGTACATGACAAATTTCATTAAGTGATTTACCCAGGGTTACATGAGACGCATAACCAAGGCAGGATCCATCCCCTGGCTCCCGTTCTAGCATGAACTCCTATTAGGACTGTATTTTGCCTTCTCAACCAGTCTCAGCTGTTTTCGTACCAACGAACAGGTCATTTATTTGAAGAATGACGCACAAACCGAGGCTCCTATCACTTGCTAAAAGTACATCCACAGATCACTAACTGCTAAAAGTCACGAGTCCTGACAAGTCATTGATACCCCAAGCGTCCAGTGGGACGCAGAAATTTTTTTTATCATTTTCTTCTGAGCAGTCTCTTCCCTGTCTGACACCTACCAGCATTTAGTTACACTCCAAGCCAGGCATGCCTTTCCAGTTGTTCCCTAAATACTGACCAGATTATCCCATCAGGTTAATCCCTTCCTTACTGATCAGATCTTGTAAGTACCAATAAAACTCTAAATATATCTTCTTGAACACATGCAAATGTATGTCAAGGACTCAATCTGACAGGGCTGACCATAGGCCAGATTCTTCTTGGAATTACAACAACATAGATGGGGTTATTATTAGTCACAGATTTGTCCTGGGACATTTCAGCAGAGATCTGCAGTAAGGATATTTCTGCACCGTCTTTGTAACTCAATTGTTAGGATCAGAGGCTTCTAAAATTTTTGTTCACAAAGGACCTACTGCTGGGTGAGATATTGGCCTGTGGGCTGCATAACAAATTCATCTGCAATACCTTTACCTGCTACAGGATGCTCACAATTAAAAAGTCCCTGTGAAGTCTAGATACAAAAGCTCTGGAGGCCAGAAGTTACACTTTAGGAACTCCAGAATAAAAACAAGAGAACAAGGTGGAAGTTCCCACTTACACCTACTTCTATTTGATTGATTTTTTTCTCCTTTAAAGCCTGAGTGAGGCATGCCTCAACGCAGCCTATTCAGGTTTCTGCTCCTATTGCTGCTACTCAACACAGAAATACTGTTCTTATGCCAAAATGAAGGAAACTGGCTGTGTTACCAAAACATTGTTAATGACTGCACCTCCCTGGGTACCTAGCAGGCTTCTTAGGAACAACATAACAAAGATTAAATAATTGTTTCCTCATCACATGGCTTGCTGTTCAAACAGAATATTGAACTGTAAATATATTCTTAGTAGGGACATTACACAAGAAATAATAATTCCTCTTGATCATTGATTAAATTGGCAGACTAGTAACCTGTAGTTCAAAGTTAAGCTATATCTGGTTCTCAAAAAAGCCCCCACAGATCTTAGACAACTGCCTTCCAGACAACAGAAATAATCACTTCATTACATTGATATTTCAGTTATACCACAATAGACAAATTTGGAAACAACCAAAGATTCATCAATATATCTGTAAATAAACTATTCCAGGCAGATTGCTATTAACAGAGTTCTGTGAACAGTACCAATTAGTGTCAGAAAATTAAATAATGTGTTATTCATTTAGCAATCATCCTAAAACGGTCTTAGAGACTGAGTACACACATATGCAGAGGATTTTTTTAAGCTGGTTTGCTGCCCTGAAATACTTTAGAAGGGATAAAAGTCATGGACTCTAACCTTTCAAAAGCAAAAGACTAAAAAAGAAAAGACACACTGTAGACATTTAGAAGAGATCAGATTTAGTCAGCAAAACAGAACTATGAAATCAGTGGGACTCATTTCAAAAAGCAGGATTCTTTGTGTAAATACCTCCTTCCCAAATATACTCATTAAAGAATTAAAGCAAAAAAAAAAAAAAATTTCTAGCTGCTTGCTTTCTTCTAATACATTCATGTATCATCCTAACAAGGTCTTTAGTTGCTTGCATTCACTCACCCTTTGTATACTTTACAGAACTTCAAGTTGCTTTAAGTAAAGCAAATGTTTATTTTCTAAATGAAGTATTTTCACAAGCATGTATGTTCATGAAAAGTATTTTCGTTGTTTCTGCCTAAAAATACAAAGTAAGTCTATTCGTTGCTTCCCACCTAAAAAATGGGCAAGAATTGTGTCAAGACATGAGTTCACACACTGTTCTCCTGTGGGATACACAGGATTCTCTATGGTGATATAGAAACAGCCCCAGCCCTGCTTACAAATCTATTAAACACAAAGTATTTACAAATAAATGCAAAAATATTTAACTCCACAATCTTATAATTTATTCCTTCTCTATTTTTTCAATGTGAGAAATTTAAATCAAGCATTTTTTTCAAAACATCCTAAATTCTTCCACCAACCTGGAATTTTATAAGTCAAAACTATTGCTCTTATTACTCCAAAAGCACTTAAATTTCAGATAATGAAATGCTACCAATTGTAAAAGAAATTATGTATTTCTTGTAGAGAGCAAATTTAGTTTAGTGAGCAGAATGTTTGCATAGAATATGCCTACGTGTTTCAAGTAGGCCATTAAGTTCAAAAATATGAAATTTCCTGACGTGCTTCATAATTATTGGAAATAATACAAATTGAGGTAACGAAAACCAAGGAACCGTACTTATCCTCTGTCTTTTTGTTTGTGTTTGCTGGCACTGCATAATATGCTTTTAAGGCGCATCCAAAACAATGTCTAAAACGATTTTATGAAGACAGCTACTGTATGCACTGCCAGTGAAGAAACTGCAAAGACCTGGGCGTGGACAGCTTGATTCCTCACAGACTTAGACATTATTTCCTGGATGGCTGCAAACACTAATGGCGCACCCGGTGTCCACAAGGCTAGGCAGCAGCAAACAGCTGCAATTAGCCTCAGTGCTGCACTCGCCCTACCATTCATCATAGATCCAGCCAAGACCGTTTCCTGATAGCAGTTTAAGTCCCTTGGCTAGACCCCTGGGCAAATCATTAACAGCAGGATCTAGCCAAGGGCAGGGCAATTCAGAATGGCATCTCTGAGAAACCTCACTCCAGCCCATACATCACACTTCAAAAGATAACTTTAATATATAGTCTTAATTGCACCACTGAAGAGCAAGCAAGCAGCAACACTATTTTCTCCCTGTACATATAATGCCTCTTATAACTGATTCCAGTTTTCAGTACGGACAGCTGCATATTGTTATAACATAAATAATAGCTACAATAAGTAACAATGGTTACTAAAGCATAACAACTGTTGCTTTGTGATATTAATTGCCTCTTTTGAAATAACAAAGAGTAGGTTAAAATAAGATATACACATATAGGCAGATATTAGTTGCATTAAGTACCAGTGACCTCATATACAATATAATTCAATTTAGAAGATATTAATGATCCAAACTATTCATTAAAATTGCAGTCTAGAAGCTATTTGCACTTCTAGCATTAAGTTACATCTGGTTCTCCAGTAATGAACATCAATCATCAAGATAATGCAAGCAAAGCTCTTATTTCACTAGTCATCTAAACATAATTGAAATCTAACTAATAATTCAAGAATTACGATGGAGAAACAAGATAAGTCTCATTGCCCATACTCATCACAGAATGGGTGACAAAGCACGATGGCAAAGAAGAAACAAGATATTAAGTCAGCTTACTGACTTAAAAAAGTTTACTTCTTCAGTCAGATAAATCCAAATCACAGCATTACGAAATGAAAAGCGCTCTAAAGTTTAAAAGCCTATATAGAGACCTTCTGGTTACCTGCGAGAAAAACAAGATCCTCTCCAAAACATGGTAAATTTAACGTTGGGAAGCAGGATTCAAAGAAACTTGGGATTATCTCCCACTGTTGCTCTTGCTGCAAGATGCTGAAAAAGCACAGAAACACGCTGTTTCCATGTCAGAAACTTACTTTTTTATGAAAGATGTTTCATTGTTGCACATCTCAGGCACATCAGGCAAAGGGTGCTGTTGGCACACCTGCTCACTCTCACTATCAGCAACAATAGGACTGACCCATATGGCCACCGCCCAGAGGCTGAGGTAGGCTAACATTAGTATCCGTGGATCTACGGTATCAACATCTCATTCCCCAGGATGTTGCAGATGATGTCTCCCATTGCAGGAACAAGCCAAACGTTAACAGTAAAAAGGGAGGCACAGTTGCTGAACGGACTGTTCTCTCTGAACACAGAAGGGACTCAATTAGACAGCCTTAAGATATTTTATAAACTGCTTAATTTTATTACATCAGTAGCACGCCAGCAGGTGTTAACACTGAATTAAACCAGATGCAGGCCTGAAATACAAATGTTTTCCCTCATGTACTCAAATTTAAAATTACAGAAACATAATATATAAATATTTAGGCCACAGCCTCTTCTTCAAAGAATTAACAAATTTCTTTAATGATGAAAGATTTGCTGCAGAACAATGCACAGATGCTGCTTGATTTGGTCAGGCAATTTTGTGTGAAAACGTCTCCTTTAAACAGCTGTGATTTTGCTCATCTGAAAAACACAACTGAGTGTTGCCATTTCTGGAGAAAGCAGAACATGAAAATTAGCGTACAAATGATTTCTTTTTCTGTTCCTAAGTAGCGCAACTTGCATAATGCTAGGACAAAGCTATATCCTTTCTATGTTGGTTTAATAAATCCTCCATATCAGTTCCCCCAATCCTCCTCACAAAACATGCTAAAATCAAAACGCAGAGCCTTCACCTCTTCACTCTCTTCCCCTCCCTCCTGCATCTAAGGGGTTAAGATGCCAGAAAAAGGTGCTAATCAACTCTCATTTTATATACCCTGCAAGAATATGTCTATGCGGTCTTTTGCAAGTAGATACAAGCTTGCTCTGACTGTGGTGTGAGCAGCTGCTGATTGCTCTGGCCAGACTCAGACCTGACCAGAAACCAGCAGCCTGGGCACTGCCAAGCCCACGCTCACAACAACCCTTGCTCACAGGCAAAGTCAGCCTCCACTAGAAAACAGTGATGCATACTTACCATATAATCAAACTAAAAAAGGCTGACCCAATGTTGGATGTAAGCCTGAATGATAATTTTGTTACCTTTCATTTTTATATTCTACTGGAAAATTTAGAATCAGTGATACTGAACTATCTGGCCAACCAAACATACTTTTCTGTTTTTAAGCTTAAGGCCAACCACTGACAAAGTAGTAATTAGTAGACTAAGATAGAAAGGTAGGATGACGGATTTACATCTCATCCAAACTTATACGAGGTTCATTTCCCCCTTCTCTATCGTTCCAGGTTTCTTGCATGGCTATTGGTTTAAGTTTATAGTTAAAGTCCTACTGCCAAGAGCTGATGTCTTTGGAAATCCCTCCATCCTGATCTTCTGGTCCCACACCAATGAGGACAATGAAAATTTTTATCCTACTGCTTGCCTCTGAAAATATTTGCCCTGTTACTAGCAGGAAACCAAAAACTGCTTCAAAATCTATCCTAATGTTAGACAATATTCTGAGCTGATACAAACTAACACAGGTTTTACCAAAAGTTTCTCAATTTACACCAGCCACTACCTTTCTTACTGCCTTTCTTACCTCAAAATGTGTGTTATACCTTTAGAAGGGAAAACAAGATTCTTTGTACAGCTAAAATAGATCTAGAAACCATGACATGGTGATTCAGAAAGTGATGAAGAGAGTAAATAAGACAAGGTGATACGCCATCTGTTCACCAAAAAGGGCCTGGATATGGTGCTCACTGCCAGGTCTGTTTTTTCCCAGCAAAGAACTTGGAGCACCTGCAGCTGAACCTCAGCAATCCCATTCATTCCTTCACCACTTTATCATCAAGGGCAGGAATTATCTCAGGGTATCTGTTGCCCATGAACTTTCCATTTCATTGTTTCATCAGGTCCATGAATAAAACAAGTGGAACCTAGGTGCTTCAGTGAAAAGTGGTACCAATTAGGAGAAGATAATTGACCTCATCCCAGAAATAAATTTTGCCTATATAAAAGCTGCAGACAAAGCAACAATAACAACCCTATTGAAGTCAATGGCAACTTGCCAATAACTTCAACAGGATCAAGATTTCAGCCATAACATTTTAATTGTACCTGGCAAGAAAGAACAAACTGGCCATTTGAATTGATTTAATCAGAGAGCAGACTGTTTTAGTGATGCTTACGAAGACTATAATGATTCATCAAACAAGAAACCGCTAAAATAAAAAGCGTCTTTCACATTTTATACTTAAGTGCCAGATACATTAGAAATACATAAAGGCATTGGAAAATCCCAATCAACAGAAACGTTTAGCATGTTTTTCTTACAGTTCCATTTACTTTTAGCTGCAGCTTGAAAATAACCTTCCCCCTGCTTTAAAATAACAAAGCTTGCTAGCTTAGTTTAATTTTGACAGTCACTGACTATAATTCATGCACCCTCATTCAACTCTGACCTGCGTTGCGGCTGAAAACATGAGATTTTGAAAACGGAGCAGGCTAATTTGCCTATTAATAGAAACCCTTGATCCACTCCATACCCACAAAGCAATTTATACCAGCAGGTGGCACCAAAAGACTCAACTTCAAGCCTTCAGGTTTTGATGCTTGCTTGCAATTAGAATATTCAATCTCCCAGCACTCGGCAAATTCAAGCATCATTATTTTGTACTTAAGTACGTCTGCAAAATTTATCTCAACATCGAGCACACACCTAACATTACAAATCCTGATCGGCAATGCTGAAGAAATCGTGGTGGCCATGACAGTTGTTCACATAGCAATAAAACAGTAAAATACACATTTTTAATGCACAGATATCTAGAAGTTGCATCTTCAAAAACATCCTAGTAAAATTCCCCAGGCCTTTAAGGTTACACAAGTATTTTGATGACTGCATCTTGACTTCTGCTTCCAGACTCACTCATACAATTGTTCAATCCATAAAAACTGAGTAGGTAAATTGATAGCCAGGTCACTCATCTATATGTAGACTCTATTAACCATTATCCCCACAGTGCAGGAGAGATCTAAGCTCGTCCTCTGACAAGAGTCTACGCTTATATGCCATGATATATTCTAATCAGTAACCTACTAGAAAAAAGACAGACAACTACACCATTTTTATTTTTTCCTTATGCTTTGTTATTAAAAAAAAGTGTGATCCCTAATCTTAAAAAACAAAACAAAACAGACTTAAGAGATTTACCAGGGGAAGATTCTGAACACACAAATGTGAATTAAGGTAAGAGAGTCACAATAGTGCCAAGTACCTAACTCTCAAGAAAGCATGGCATTTAAGATACGCAAATCTATCAACAGCATTTATTTTGTCTAATTTCCACAGCTCCGTGTTCACCCTTCCAACTTTCTTTGAAATCTCCTTTGAGGCAGGCAGTCTTTTCCCCTGCTGGAAAGGAGCCCAGAAGACTAATGCTATACAGTGAATTCCGTTATGAAGACCATGTATCTAGAATTGAGCGCGCTCAAAGGGTTGTGTGAATCTGACTCTTGGTGGTCTTATACACTGAAAAACTTCTACATAAATATAGCAGCCAAAATCTGGTCTTGAAAAGGTGAACGTTCATGTAAACTTTTAAGAATTTAGAGAAAGAACAGGAAGAAGAAAAAGGTCTTTAAGGAATGGGAGCCCAATCCTGAAAAGTTTTGTTCATTTATAATTCCTATCCAACTCAGTATCAGCCAAGACAGTTTAGTAATTTCAAGTTTAGACTGAAAAAGTTACATAAATGGACCCAGTATTAAAGAAAAGCAGAACACACTGTTTTATATTGTGGAGCGAATAATTTCATTTCAACATGCCGCACAGAATTCCCACAGTAGACACTATTACATATAGTAACATATAAATATGCTATCAGTTATAATCAACTATATGAATAACATTACCAGTGACTTTCTCAGCCGAGGTTTTCTCTCAGCACACCTTACCAGTTTTCTGAATATCAGTACTTCTAATTTATAGTGATTCATTTCTGTTTTCCTCATTTTTGTCTCTCAAATTCCGCAATGTATTTGCCTTTCAACTTTTTCCATCTTTCAGAACTATTAGGTTTCCTGTCCATATAAGATACTCCTCTTAAAGAAAACCTAACCTATACTAGTATTTTTTCCAGCTATGTTTTTTCATTGGATCAGTTTCACTTGGAACTTCCCTCAAATTTATTTCTGTATGTGCTCTAAATCTTAACTAAAAAAAAACCCAGAAAAACAAAGCTGAAAAAAGCCTGCTTTTGTTTTGCTACAAATTTACATATCTGAGCTGAACTAAACATTATTTCAACTTTAAATTGGTTTTCTCTATCACCTTTTCCTATAGTGCATTGCTTCATAAAAAGTGTTTCTTTCTTAGGGGGGGGGGGGGGGAGATTGACTGATTGACTTAAGCTGCAAAAACCATCAGTCAAAATGTCCTCTCCTGTCAAGGAATCAACTTTTCTCTTCTATCACCATAATATAAATAACTGTCATACTGAGAAATAAATAACAAAAACTACATTCACATAGGTATTCAGATACCACAGTGATAAGATTCCTTATAATATGATGTGTAGTTTTATATAAAACTGCTGAGAAGTCACAAGTGAAAACAGACAGACTTTCTCAAGGTCTTTCTGTTACATGTCAAGCTCGTATTCTAATGACCTAACAGTAACTAGGAACAGGCCAAAATCTGAAATTTGGATCTGAAACATCCTTAAATGAATGGCTGTTGAAAGGTAAAGTTGTTCAGCTAGAGACATCACACTCTAGAGATTCTATCTCCCCCACAGCTCTAGCAGCTTTGGTAGAACTATATTGAGAATACATTGACAAATTCTGTAAACATTAGTATATTTCAAACAATGACTAAATTATAAATCAAAGGGCTTTATGTTAAATTGCTGTCAATATGACAGAATTTAACTGAAAAGTTGCATGAAAATGATTCCCAAAGCTGCTTTCGCATGCAAATGCTATGCAAGACAACCCTGCACAAAAATAAAGGGACTCATTGTTCATTAACTATTTTTACACTAATTTTTTCTTCAATTTCTCCATATACTTCAGCTGACAAGAAGTTGGCCTTGGGTGTTCTCGCCAGGAAACTCTCTGCTACATCACTGCTCTGTCACTTTCAGCACACAGTTTCTGCGCTCTTTTTGACAGCGTTTCAAACTCTGCAAAATTAGGCCTCCATTGTTGCAACGGGTGGATGTGGAGCATTACAGAGCAGAACTGTAACATTAATCAAACCACAGTTATTTTAACTATTCTCTATTTCTAAACTTCTGACCATTTTGCTAATCATGGAAGGCATTGTGGTTTCATAATGAGGGGCTCTGGCTTGAAAACTGCAAGAACTGGGTCACAAAATCCAGCTCTGTCACTAGTATGCTATGTAATTTTGTTCAAATCACTTAATCCTTTTCCTCTCCTGTCCCTATCTCTTTAGATTCAAAGTGCTTTGCATCACTGTCTCTCAGTATTGATATAGTCTTAACATCGCTGAATCAAATGGAAAAAGTCTTACATGGATGTCAATACAGCCAGATTTTTATACTGTGCTTAGAACAAAAAAACCCTCTATATCATATGGGGTTAACAGAAAATACAGTTACTGAAGTACAAAATACTACTGTATTTAGGAAATGTCTTACAAAGTCTGGAAATGATAAGTAAGAACATTCATCTCTTAAGGGCAGCTAAACCACTACTCTCAGTAAAGTTTGGTGACTGTATCAGTGAAATATAGCTGCCAAGTTTTTGTCAACTTCAGCAGTATTATCAGTTCAGAGTTAATGAAGGTATTTTGGCCAAAACTCTACTTTCCTGGATGTGAAACTGCATATCTGCAGTTTTAACAATGGAACTTTTGCCTGAGGTGAAAAGAGAGTTCAGGGAGCAGCACGATGGGAATGATGGCAAAACAACATCCAACTACCAAAATCTGTCTAACTTAATTAATTTTTGATCTGGGACATTTGTAAAATCAGCCTCTTTTCTAAATCTCTTCACATGCATGGTTCTAACAATGGAGCTCATAATGAAGCTCAGATCCCTTCAATATATTAACACTTTATTCAGTCGAGAACTATCTCAACCTGTCTTCCGCTCTAGAATAAATTCAAAGCTTTCAATAAACCAGAACACTAGTATGTGGTATGCACTGGTAGAAACGGTTCATTTGAATACTCAAGAATTGTTGAAAATAGAGTTAATTCTGAAGCCAGCCCTTATCAAAAGAATCAAACAGCCCTCTGAAACTACTGAAATAAATCAATTGGACTAAAATGTCTTTTTTTTTCCTTTTTTTCTATTTTTCATTTTGAAGTGGATATTTCTCAGAGAAAGTATCTTCAGGAAATGTTCCACTTTTGACAAATCCGTATTTCAAAAAAGAAAATGTCTGTCCAGCCAGCTCTATTTCATTGTCTCTGGTAAACTTCAAGTATAGCTCTAGGTGCTCTTTTAGCAAAGTTATTTTCACTGAGTATCTTCTCTCCTGATTAGATAGGAAGAATCAAAACAACAACATTGTTTGAAATTAGTATAATGCAATCAGCTGAAAACCAGCTTAATCTATACTGTCAGTCGGAATCTCTATAGCCTGTACTTTGTAATGAAGTATCTATACAGACAGGAGGCAGTCTATTATATAGAGTGAGAAGCTTCTGTAAAATTTTTGTTTTCATTTTTAATAAGTAAAACCTATAACACTTTACGTAGGTCAGGATCAGAAAGACTCCTTTAAATTCCAGAACTTAAAACAAAGACATAATCAATCAAACAAAACACAAGAACCAAAAAAACAAAGGCTCCTTGGAGACAGAGGTTCTTGACATGGAGGACTTCCCTTCTTTTCTCCCCATCTGAGCTAGTTTGGTAAGATACATCCCTGCAGAAGAATATTTGGGATAAAAAAAAAAAAATACTCAACCAACCCTTAAAAAGGCTGCCTTTGGAAAACAGGGAGCGAGCAGGGGAACTAGCGCCCACAATCACTGGGGCTTACAACCAGGGCGACGCTGGGACACTAAACAGCTCGTCTGGCTTTCCCAGAGCAGACGTGAAACTCCCTCCTGGACCTCACGGGCTACGGATAAACCCTAAGGGAGGAAACAGGACTGTGTAAAACGTCAGGGTGTTTTGACTGATTTGCTGAATGTTCTTTTTCCTTAAACTATTTTGACTTCTGAAGCTGTTGTCTCAGACCTCCAGAGGAACAGGCTATACTTTTCTGGGGATATGCTTTATTAATGCTGCTAGGGGAAACAGCAGAGAGGAGAACATTTTAGAAATGTCAAAAGCAATTTATTTAGATATTTTTCTAAAGAAAATGCTTCATCCTGAAGCGCCAAAATGTCGTATTTCACAAGTTTATTATTAAAAACCTCTACTCTGTCTCAAAACATCATTTTGTCATTGAAAACAGTCTGAACTTTTAAAAAAAAGAAAAAGTGGAATTGTTCAAAGGTATACCAGAAACAAAAAAGACCATTTTTAAACACTAACAGTTTGATCCAAACTGACATTGCTGGATTTTTTTTTTGTTTGGTTAGTTGATTTTATTCCTTTTGCATAAAGGCATGAACATTTCTCCTTCTTCTCAGCTCAGATATATTCCACTGACTTAATGAGAACCTCCATCATTTTCGTTCAGCTTTGTTCTCACCCAGGCTGCTGCTTCGGGTTACACAGGCTCTCCTCTGAAAAAATGGCTGCTACAGCCCCAGATAAAAATCCTTGTTTCTGCACAGCACATTGCAGCAGTGGTTCTTCAGCTCTGGACTTAGGACCTCCCTAATATTATTCTTCTATAAGCCTGAGCCAGCCTTACTGCTTTGCCAAATCTATTGGCAGTGCCAACATGTTTGCCTCAGGACGTCAAGCTCCAAGAAATTCATAGCTTAAAACGATCATTTTGTCCTATGACATACTTATAAAAAATAATATTTTTTATATTCACAACATAATCTCATCAACTTTCAAGGTAAAGGAAAAATATAACGAATTTGCTACAAAAGGACTTAAAATACATTATCTGGTTTTGAATTTCCTACACCAATGATACTGAAGAACTCAATGCAGTATTGATAACATTTAATAACTTGTTCTCTTTTATCCCATTGAGTTTTTTTCCTAATAGAAAGAAATATCACATCATAAGGGAAAAAAAAAGGCAGCCCATCCAGTACATTTCATATATCTCACCTGTTTTGTTTTTATTTTAGTAGCTCACTGCCAATCTACTTCTGTTACACTTCTCTACAGACTGGCTTCTCTTCACCGTTAATCATGGGATAAACTCTCCTCTTCTCCTCTTGATCCATTCTTATAAGCTAGTAAATTCAACTGCCTTTTACCCGCACGGCTGCCATTCTGAAGCTGCACAACCAGTGGGAAGAACTTAGCAGGCAGAGGAAAAGACCTTTGACTCGGCCCACAAAAAATGAAGAATATTAGTGGTTAAAACTGCCCTAGTTCTCAATTTTGCTTTCAGGATGAAGCTGTAAGGGAAGCAGGAAAAAGCCTCAGGCATGCTGAATTTAAAGGAAGGGAAAACGTGATGTAAAAAGGTAAGAATTTATTTATAAAAAGCAGAAAAAACTTTTTTTCCAGATTAACTAAATACTGAAGAAACTCATATAAATATGCAAAGATTTAATGAAAAGATCTTTGAAGATTTTCAAAATATAAATTGTGCACTGAAATAGCAATTTCAAACTCACAATGTTAACTAAAATACTACGCAAAGAAAACCAATATTACATGACTTATAAGACCAACTGCATGCACATTATCAGAGAGATAAAAATGTAAGGGGTATTTTGTCAGTTACTGAGAAATATAATTTAAATTTTTATTTTGAAGTTATAATGGCAGGAGCTTTTTTTTTTTTTTTTTTTTTTTTTTAACCTGAAGAACTGCTGTTTCCCAATAACAAATTTTGGGATTTTAAAAATATTAAATGCTTAATAAGTGGTGTTCAACAGTTGTTCTTTCTTGAAAAAAAGAAATACTTCCTTGAAATATTTCCGTTCAAAGCTCCTTGCCATTTCCTTGTATTTTTCAGGAAACCTCAATTTTACCACCAGGAGATCTTAGATTTCTATGGCAGCTTGGCACATAATTACTTTTTTTTTTTTTTTTTTAATTACACAGATCTAGAAGCATTGTTTTAAGGTAGTGGTACAGTCTAATAACTAAAGTCATTTAATCCTATTTGAGCTACAGATTCTACACGGGCCAAATTATTTCCCCTCTTGCACTTGAGACTGCTTGCAACTTACAGAAAATGGAAACAGTAGCATTCTGTTCAGAGTGAAACAAATTAGAAAGAAAAAAGGTCAAATCAAGCAGAATTTACTTTATAAGGCTGGCAGATAAATTTATTGCATTGATTTTAAAATTTGAGCTTAGATTCACATCCAATTTAATGCAAACTTGTAGAGCTGAAATTGCTGCTTGATCATTGTCTTAAGGGAAGAAGGAAAGGAAAATATATTCAAATATTTAGCAATTTGCTATGCAAAAGTATCACTAGCACACACTGACGTACTGCTACTAGAAATTTCCACTGTCAGACAATTAAAAACCTTTTGTGAGAATTGCTAATTTCATCTTCAGCTGTCATTTGTAAAAAGTACACATAGTACTTTACACATACAGTATTTACTGAGATTAATGTTTCCCTGCCCTTAATTTAACTTGAAGAGTTAGCTGTACTTAAGAAATTTACATACTACCTTGAGCCCAGCCATTTGGCACTAATTTAGAGCAGAGGCACTACATACAAATTTAATTAAAAGCCTTTCCCACCCCATTTGCCAATCAACGAACTATAGCAGATTCGGAAAATGGAGTAAGGTTTTCAGAGCTTCTGCACTGCTCAGAATAGCGGGGTTTGGGGTTAACACATGAAATCATAGCTTCACACTCAATGTATTGGTTGAACCCACACCCATTCAGCACTTCTCTCCTGATCTTTCAATGTTTGCTTTTGCTCCTGCCTCCTAAAGGAAAGGAAAACCGGCAGAGGTAGAGGTGACTTCCAACAGTGTCACAACAGCTGTTCCACACATAAGAGAAATGCAATTTAAGTGGCTCCATGTGAAAACTAGGTTATCAGGACTGGAAAAATAAAAGAATGGATACGCCTTAATTCAGGGTTGACTACTGCCCTTTGATCCCTGTACCATATCATAGAAGTCAATGAGGGGTATCATGTTAGTACGAGAGGTCCTGATACTTGAAGCTTATTCCTACCCTATTAAACTCGGAGACGTTTTGCCAGTGACTCAGTAGAAGCAGGATCATAAACTATACATGTTGTAACTAAGGAGGTTTAGTTACTTACAGACACAATTCCTTGGCTGCAGATGTCATTCAAATCTTAATAAGACAATGACTTTTGTACATTTGTTCACTGCTAAAGTACGAATGCTCTTTGCCCTACAATAACTGTCATCTTTAGCACTGAGCTGATTTTCTGCAGACTGCTCAGAAACATTTGGTAGCATAGGAAAGTTTTAAAAAACCCATCCACTTGATATTAGGGTACTAAAACATCACTAGGTTACAATTTGGGGGTTATGTGCCCAGTTTCAGGCTTGTCTCTAAAGCTCAGATTTGCAAGTGATTACAACTGCGATATCCGCACAGAATCAGAATTGCAAGTGAGCGAGCAGTTTAGTTTCAAAACAGAATGGTTGAAATGATAATGATGTTGATCCGCTTGCATTCAGCGTCATTCAAATTAACATTAATTTTCCTTAGACAATGCTACTCAGTTTTCAAAGGTAAAACTTTTTACTCCCCATATATAGTACTTGTCCTTTACACTATGCTGAGCAATCAGGAATGTAAAAAATCAGAAGCATCTCAGAGTTTGCAATACTTACAACAAAAATCTTAGCTCTGGACAGAGATAAAAGTCTGGAGCTACCAGAAAGCTTAAGGCTTCCAACTCTATCCCACTGATGCCCTTCCTAGAAAGACAGGTAAGTTGCTGGACTATACATCATCCAGGGCTACGCTGCACCAAACTGTACTAAAGTGCAACAGCATGAGACTAATCAAGCAGTCATCAGGATATTCCACTTGTTTTGCTCTGATTTAGGTAACGGCTCAGGCAGATAAAGCAAGCAAGGGCTGCTAAACACATCTGAAACGTGCAAAATGCCAGAGAGGGTATCTACACCTTAGCACAGCTGGCTGTCCTATGTCTCAGCTTTCACTTTAACTGCCCACTGCCCCCTTCTGTGAAATGAAACCAAGACTATTTGCCCTTTCCTATTCACAAGATGCTGCAGGAATATATTAAGTTCTGGGCAAAATTTCACCCTTTAAAGCATTGCATCACTTCTCTTGGAGGTGAAAGGATGCAACAGAGCAGAATCTGGATCAGTTTGCACTATGAGTGCTCAATATTATAACTAGTTAATTAAACATATACCTGCTAAAGGAGGCTTCAGGTAACCACAAGTACAGAAGAAATACATATTACCATCTAATATGTTTAATTTCAGTTTCTCATATTTGAATAAGTCATCCACAGTTCAGCTCCAATTCAATTTCCACCTAAGTCAATAGAAAGGCTCCCTTTTTTTTGATGCATTTTGGATAAGATCCTTATGACCACGTTTTTACAAGCCTTTAGGCACCTAACTGCCATCAAGTTCTGCGGCAGCTACATAATCGAGCACCCACAAAGTCATAGGACATGGTGACCAAGAAAAAAAGCAGAGATTACTTAGAGAAATTTTATGTCCTGATCCAAGCAAACATCAGATACTATGATCAACCTCCTGACAAATGCATAGTCCCATTCGATGAAACACTGATATGTTCCTATAAATAGAGTTAATTTCACAGATCAGTAATAGCCTGTAATATTCACATTTTCTTCTCAGCGCAGATGCCTTTTGTGCAGGGACCACAACTGACTGGCATTCATGTAGCTCCATTCACCCATGGTTACAGGATCAAGCCCATTTTTCCCACCCTTGAAGACCCCAATAACCATCTCTAGAAGCAAGAAACTAATATCTGCAACATAGTATACCTCTGTTGAGCTATACCTTGCAGTAGGCAGAGACGGGAAAATGATCTGTTCACCCTTTTTTGCGTTAATAAAACTAAAGGGTAAGATAGAAACTACCCTGGCTGCTGATTCAGTCCCGGTTCAGCAGGCTGTACAGCTACTGGTCAAGAGAACTGAGCAAAAATAAACAATGAGCGTATTATAACTCCCTAGCAAATGCAAGCAATGCGCCACAGTTTTGGAACATGCAGCAAGTATCACAATAGGGGAAAAGTGAAATTTGCACCTGCTGAAGATACTGCTGGGTTTTTCTCACCTTGATAGATAGATCAAGCAGTGTCCACACATGCACCAGAAATTACTCAGCAACTGACAGAAAGGGTGCAATAATGACCAGAACTTTCATCGTTTCACAGACCTTCAGAGCAGAAGGCATCACTGGATCATCTGCAGTCTGGTCTCCTGTACATCACAGTATCTTAATGAAATCAACTTGTGGAATTTAAGTCCAATAACTTCTATTTAGATAAAATTAAGACCTCAGAAAGGAATCCAAGCCTTGTCTTGAGAGCAGACTCCTGCTTTCTCAGGTAGTTTCTCCTCCTCCTGTGACTCCAGATGTTAGCCACTAGCCATTTTAAAAATCTGTGCGTTTCTCCAGCTTAAACAGTTATACTTGAACACGTAACTATTAATTCTTAGGTTTTTAACAACTAAGGAACTCTCTACTGCCTGCTATTCTTTCTCTTCTACACTGTAAGCAGGTCACTCATTCACTAATTTTATGATAAAATATATAGATGGAGCTTTACGCTCCTTACTGTGAGGCCTTTTTCTATCATTATGGCTTGCTTCTGCACTGCCTTCAGTTTTGTAAAAATCATTTTAAAAGTAGTCAGCTAGAAGGGGTACAACACTGCAGCATGAGCATCAGCAATGCCGTACTCAATACTGAACTTATCACCTTTCTCTAATTATTCCTTAGTTTTGACCTTACAGTAATTCTCTTGGTCTCAACACTGCAGAGTCTTCATCACTCTGAGTTGTCTGGATCTTTTCCAGAGCTAGTTTACTTTCCAAGCTACTATCCTCTGCTCTGTAGGTATAGCCTTCATTGTTTTTTCTTAGTTATCAGAGATTTTATATGTACTTTGAGTGATGAAAATGGCTGCATAGCACCAGGCATAATAGCTGTCCCTTTGGAATTTCATTAGGGGTGCCACACTCTATGATGTTTTGTCATTGACATTGACTTTACAAAGTTTGTCAAACAGCTAATTCTTAACTCATTTAACATAAGCTTGTCTGCTCTGCACAATTTTATTAGCCAACTGTCATGTGATAGTGCCAATATGCTCACAAAATCTGATTTGATTTCATGCAGGTAACTTTGTTAAACAAATACAGAATCTTTGAAAAGATTTTCTGTTATTAATCACATTGCTATCCTTCATTCCTTTTAAATTGAATTCCTCGTGACATTTTTCATTCTTTTGTTTAAGATAGACATAACAGCCTATCCTGTAATCAGCTGTGCCATCCCACTTGCCCTTTCTTTCAGATCTTTCTGAGCTCTTACTTTGTCACAATTTCCATTAAAATGAGTATCATATGACTCAGGGTTTCCTCAGCTAGCTCTTTTAGAGCTCCTGGACTCTTGTTGATTTAAGAATGTGAAACGCTCCTTTGGGCTGGAGACTGTATCAGCACCTTGATGAAGTGCAAGCACATACTCCTCTTCAAACACATTTGCATACAAACCTTTGAACATCTTTGCCTTTCCCAGTTAAGAACTTTTCCTAGCAAATCAGCATGAGCAGGCTAGAAAAAACAACCCTCTGAAGCTTTGAAACCACTTTGCTAGCAGCCACTGAAAAACACAAAATACAGTGGCAGGATACTGCACAGAAATTTTCCATCTGACCCCCGAAGCCATCTTCCTAACTTTCTCACTGTGAAACACAGAGGTACAGAGGTTTTTAGGCTGTTCCTCTGCACTTGTGTCAACTTCCTTAGATCAAGGTAACACCACGTGATTAATTTTAAGGTGATCAGAGTCAGTAAGTGAGATTCTTTTGATTGCATCCTTTTTACACAATGAGTTCAGGGGTCAAAACATTTCAGAGAAAAGAGCTCAAATGAAAAAAATAAAACTTATTATGTCTTAATCCTTAAGAGAATTTCTTCTTTTTAATATCCTAAAAAAATGCTGAAGACAGCCAAAACACTGAATACTGAGAAACAGCAGCTCTGCACAGCAGCCACATTTCATAGCATTTTTAATAGCTGGCCATAGATTCAGCACCATTAAAATATTATAATTCTTGAGCCAACCAATATCATGCCATTAAAGTGCTTTATTCATTTGTTCGAAGTTGTTTCACTGACTTATTCCGTTGACAACCAAGCCATTACACAACGTCAATTGCAATGTCTCCATGTTACGATGTTGCAGTCATTGCAGTCGCATACATTTCTATTTTGGGATGCTAATTTCAGTTGCTTCACACACCCTTTTTTCTGCTGTTAATTGCAGTGTCTCAGACATTTCCATTGACACAGTAATCATTGCAGGGATTCGTAACTGCAGTGTTATTGGCAAGAACTCGGGCTTAGGCCTGCTATTTACATTATAACTACTCTAATTCATGTTAGTTACATGAAAGAATTAATGATGTTGTGCACAATTCCACTCGATTTCATTTAAAGTACATTGTAAAGGGAGGGAAGAACTCACATTCCAGATATTCATCAGTAGCACATTTCCTCATTCCAGCAACATAATTTGAAACATAATTTATTTTCCAGTCCTTACTAAGTTCCGTTGTTAGGTTTTTAACTATCACAACTTAAAAATAAATATAAAAATTATGAAGAAGTTTGTTCTTACACTCCTTCCTTTCACATACACAATCTGATTTTTATTGCTTTTTGTCTTAAAGTATTTGGGATTGTGTTTTGTAAAACATTCCATTAGAAACATGTACTTGGGATTGCAAATTACCTAGGAGAAACACTGTCATAAAATTTTCCTGCCTTTGTGCCTTATAAAGGACCTGAACATTCACTTGTTTTTCCAAATCCTTTAAAAACATTAATAAAGTTTAGCTACAAGTAGCCCTGGATACTTTAAGATCAAAAAACCTTTTAGCTCCTTCTGACCTGAGACAGGGAGCAGGCCAAATTCCAGACATTTTGTACTCAGAACATAAAGGGAACAGAAATGGTTCATGCTTGATAGATTTCCCCCCACCTCACCCCCCCAAGATCCCAAAGGAATCCATGCACAGTGTGCATACAGTAGGGCCTCCTATGTAGGTGGACTAGTTAATAGAGATACAGGGAACATACCTTCCCCCAAAATGCTCCACTCACTTTTCAGCCTTCTGCATCCCAGCCATGGTACCAGAGGAAGCATTCAGTTGCATGCTATGAGAGAGGGAAGAAAAAAAAGTGTTTTTAATCCCTAACACTATACAATCTCCAGGAACAAAAGGCTATATCCTACATTCAGAAATACAGAGACATCTGTTTATGCCAATAAATGCCCACTCGTGAGCATAAGAGGGCAAAACGCAACTTGGAGTGAGTTAAGCATAGATTTAGAGCTTTGCAATTCTGCTGTTTAGTTTGACCCAACTCCTTAAAGCAATTTTCACATACCAACTTCTGATAGTTAGAAAAAGAGATCAATACAAATCAGGGTCAGATGTTCATTTTGACAGTTACTATCAATAGTCACATTACTGACCTAGAAATACAGTCAGAAATATGTAAATGCAAGAAACTTAGCGCATCACTGCTTTTTAATCAAAGCACTACCAGTATGCTCCTTCATTGCCATTTTTCTGAATTGTCCGCTAATTTTACAGAACGATGGAAGACACCTGAAAGACTGACTGAAAGAACTCCTAACATCCCAATAGATTGTTTTATAGGGTTTCCGAAAGTTTTTGATCAATTTTCTTCTTTTTTTTTTTCCTCTTTAATTGGAAATCAAACTCTAATAACAGAAGATGAGAAATAAAGACAGATTAATTTGCAGCTGACTATGATTGCTACCTCAAAACAAAACAAGCTTCTAGGCCTCTTAAAATCTTTCAGATGATCTCAAGAAGTATCTCAGCTAAGACAAAATTTTAATTCAAAATCCACAGACTTCGTAGGATCTGAAGGGATCCAATTAGTTTCCTTAGAGCTATGAGCATGAAAAAATAAAAACAAAAAACACACAAGGATGAATCCAGGAAAGTTCCTTTATTCGTACATATATTAATCCTATCTAACTTTACAAACCCTCTGCAAATATAATTTTCTCTAAAGATTGTGGTAAGCAATCACCTTTGACAGGATCCTTCTACGCTCAGCCCTGGTTTTTCCAAGGAACAGTCACTTCTAACCCGCCAACTTTTCTTTCACACTGACACAGTGGAAACTCTTAAAAACATAGTAAAGATATTGCTGTACTACAGCTGGTGAGGCAAGGTTAGGATCAAGCCATTCACAATTCTGTGGGTCGTTGCCTTCCTATGTCATATTCCTGTGGAGGAGAGCGTCCTCAATCTAGTGGTTTATATATGCTTTATCAAATAGCTAGCCACAAGAGAATTAAACACAAGCTACGACTCATTTCCCAAACTTGACAAGCGTGCCAATTACAATCATTCCTTAAGCATTTTGATAGGCTGGATGTAGCTTAGCATTTTAACCCACTGGAGAAGACTTTGCCCAACACATCACATCTACAAGTAATGTAACAGCCTCGAGTTACCAAAACCTGCATGAAGGGAATGAGGCGTGAAAGGGAGGTGTTACAAAGTCAAGGAGTGAACCAGTTGATCGGCTGGTGCGTAGCAAATTTAACACGCTATTTAGGAGATAAACATAGAAGATAATCCAACAATCCAAATCAGAATCTATTTCATAATAAGTAGTCCAGAAAAAGCTCCTAAGTAGTAACATGACCAGATAACCACCGTATGACTTTATACGCTAAGTACAATTACCCATCTGAAAAGGAACACATGGTTCTCGGGCAGTTATTCAACCCACCTGCTGTGTCTCTATCTTTGAATTTGGACACCAGTACTACTAAGGACTACTTAAGAAATATGAGGAAAAAAAGGTATATTTCAATAGTGAAAACTCGTGGTATGTCCTGCTGAAAGCCTACTTCAGACAGCCACACAATTATTTTCTTCCTATTACCACATCCTTTTCCAGTAAGGACAGAAAAATTACACCCTCCAGGCTTTTCTGTTGTAGTACTCTCTGGAGGATACCTGAGCATAGATACCTATTTCTATAGCGTTTTGTACTTAGAATTTTACCCATCTTGCTATTTTTCATGACCTCATCATTCCCTAAGCCCACAACTAGCACAGGGACAGGGGTACGGGCATCACACACTACACCAAGCCCCTTGAAACTAATCCATTCAGCATGAACAGAGAGATGCCTCAGGCAAGCTGCAGTCCTGCTTTCTCCTTCAGACAACCACAGACAACTATTTTTTCTGGACCTCTGTTCCCTGCAAGGATGGATTCCTCGGGTCTCTAGCCCTCTCCCCCTGCCATGATCCTGGGCTGCCTCCTCAAACCAGCTGCCTGTAGCCAGGGGCCTCAGTTCCCCCATTCCCAAGCATTATGCAGTGTGAAGCGGCCAGAGTAACCTGGGTGCCCAAAGCTGAGGCACTCTGGCAGTCGTCTTCCCCCCTGTCCAAACCCCCTCCCCAGGGCCGTTCAAGCACCTCACGTGAAGTGCCCCGGCTCCCCAGACAGCTACACCTTTGGGTACCTCCAGGCTGTTCAGCTGGTATAGCCGCCCTCAAGCATCCTATGGCATACTCTCAAGATCTCCAGCTGCAGTCAGCCTCATAATTTTCCATTCACATGGAAAAGCAGCATGCTTCATGTTCCCCAGCTCTTGGTACTCTGAAAAGGCCCTCTAAAAATCAGTGTTTGTTTCCCAAGAGTCTGCTAAATAAAGAAAGGAAGAGGGTCATTTCAAGATAGGAGGCCCGTATTTTTGGGTGACTACCTCTTCTAACCTGAAAGGAATGGATATTAGGGCAAAGGCAGAAATAAGATATCTGCCAAGTATTTTATTTTGAAAATCACTTCTGGAAATACAGATTGTAAGAAATTTACTATTTTCCCCCCAATTGGCATAAAGTGATTCACTACTAGCATCCTAAATTCTTTTACCCCATGCTTTTTACCATTCCTGACGTAACATATGAAAAATCTTTTTATTGCTTCCTGCCATTGAATTTTCAAATGCTAAAGCCTAAGCACAGCAACCATAGGAAGAAAAAATACCCCATTATTCCACAATTGAGAAGAGAATCTTATAAATCACTAGTATCAAATCTACAATCAACTTTTCAAAAGATAATACAGCTGAATTCTCTACATGTCGTAAGTATTATTCATTCTGAAATTGTACAGTATTTCATTAAATTATATCCCTGAATAGAAACGCGAATATGGACAGTCAGTATACGGAAAAAAATATTCCTTTTTCATGATTCTAGTGGGAAATCAGACAAAATATTGAATGAATCACTTTTTACACTTCAGGTCTCAGGCTACATCTCCAATATACATACATAAATTAAAATGATCAAAGTCACAAATATTAGTCCAAATTAATCCTCAGTGCCTTTTATTTTATAGAAATGGCATGACAATACATTTTCTTTGAGGGTTCTTTTCATTATTTTACTATACGTTTGATTTTAAAGCACAGGAATTTACACCTGTGAAAAACACTACCTAATGAGCTGTTAGCTGTTATATTAATTATTTTTCTTCAGGAAATATGATTCGGGTGCCATTACTTTGTTCATGTAGATATAACATCAGTAATATTGCGTGTGGTTCCATATTTGCTATGGAACTAGACAGATGAAACCTTCCAGTCTCTGCCTCTACCTACCATTTTGTTTACTTTTTTTATTTAGAAAGTTAAAAGTCAAGCTTTTGAACAGTTTGGAGCACTAGCAGCGCCTGGGGAAATCTGTCCTGAAGTAAGCTTGGCTAATAAAGCTGTTCAGCTAATTTATCTGTATATGTTTAAACCAATCTGAACATGAAAACAAGCTTTTCACTTACTCTACTGTGATTACAAAGTCATTTATATCTTTCTGACAGACAATTAAGAATTCCCTCCAACAGTGTGGCTATTTTCTGGCAGTTCTTTGAAATGGAGGACAGTTGATCAATTTCTGTTAATTTGATAAATACAATCAAATCAATCAAGCATTAAAAAATGGACAAATGCCTTACTAAGTGCAGGGCCTTAAAAGCTCATTTAGCCTGGGCGTTCTGCCCATAACTAAACTGCTGAAGAAGGAATTAATTCCATCCACCTCAATAATGATCTTTTCTTTTAAAAAAATTCCGTTATGTAAGATCATATGTTGAGAAATTGTGAAACTTCAAGCTGAATTATGCAATTAGAACCTCAGGGTTGTCCCTGTCCCCCCCCCCCCCCCCCAAAATGCTCAGAGCTCTCCATTGCCTACAGTTTCAGCATGGTTCAGTTAAAAAACAAACAAAAACCACTAAGATAGAACAGTCCTCCTGTGTTAAAGATGTTTAAGCTGGAATAAGGCTGAAAAGGCTAAATGACTATTTAATTAGAAACAAACGGCATAGAGAGAGATGCAGGTTCAATCCTCCTAATTATAGCTGTTGCCAGTATCCTTGCGATAATGAAAGAGGGAAATAAATCATCTCTGACTTACTGTCCACCCAGAGATTTTCATTGTTGTCTTTGATCTTAGCAACTGGTAATAAACTACAAGCAATTATCCCATTTAGCTGTCCACATTAGATGTGTTTACAAACATACAAACTGAGATACTAATAAAGTTCAGCAGAGGAGATCCTACTACTGAGAGACGCGTGCTGAGTCAACCACAGGGAGGTAATTGGTTTTTCAATGACAGGAGATGACATCTGATCTAATGAAGAGACATCTGCATCTCCAGGGAAGAGGAGAAAGTAGTTTAAGTTAACTGGCAAGAACTGACTCCTTGAATAAGGAAAATGCAAGTTTGGAAGAAAAACATTAAATCTGCTTCCACCTCCGATAGGACTTCGAAAAGGAGGTTAGCTGAGAAAGAGACTGGCTCTGGTGCAGGCTACCTCTGGCATAAGGCAGGCAAAAAGACAGAATCTCTAACGAGCGTCAGCGAATCACAAGCAGCAGCACCACCTCTCCAGTCTAATCTTAGTGTAAGCTGATCAAACGAGGTCATTCTTTCCTCTCTTCATATGCCTTCTAGAAAAACATGTAATACAGTTGACTGTTTTGGAAGCAAAAAGTAAATAACTTCATTTATATTTACCCTAACCTGGCTTGAGTTATGAGCAATTAAATATAAATTGATAAATAGAACACATCACACTGAATGCCACTATGAATCTATGAACCAAGACACCACCGCACCGCAATAAGCGCCCACCTCTCCAGCACGAAGCACAGCGTGGTGCCTTCAAAGCTTCTTGATTAGGCGGAGAGGACATATCAGAGAACTCACAAGGGGAAGGAGCAACAGGCATTAGGAGGACACTCTGGCATGCAATGAAACAGTGGTTGAGAATTGCCGATGAGTTTATCACGTTAGCCTGTGCCTTAAACACAAGATTATAGTTCCTTCTTATGATTTTGAACACACACTCTCTTTCTGATAATATGAGAAAAAACATGTTGCTAACCTCCTACTGTTCTACGGCACAATACAGACAATAATACTAATTTTAACCTAGATATAGACTGGACTCCTTTTCTAGGACTAGCAAAAACTAAAGAGCAAGTCCCTCTTACTTTTGGTGCAATAAGAGCACGTATATACCACTTCCTTCCTTGAACAGGTTACAGCCTCAGTAAAACAGGAAAGACAGGTGTCTGTAAAAGCACAACGAAGCATTGTTTGTAAATGTCACATTACTCATGATTTAGCTGTCCGTGTTTCTGAGCATCCCTTTGTGAAAAGCATACATGCAAATCAAGGGAGGGGACCTCAGAGGATTCTCTAGAAAGAAGTGGAGAGGAAAACGTCAAAAGGATAGTACCAGAAGAAAGGAATGTGAAAGAAAGTGAAAAGAGGTGATTGTGAGGGAAGAACCAACTTTAAAACAACTTCCGAGGGAGGTAGCTTTTCAGAAGCTCATCTGAACTTGTTCTGGTTCAAATTGTCCTTCTCTAACTACACTGACCTTTCAAAAATGCAGTGAAAAGCCCATTCTCTTGACTTTATTTGCTAAATTGAGAAAGATTTGATAGCTTACTAGTGATTGCCAGTAGTTACTCATTGCAATTATATTCAGCAGTTTCAAAAGAAAGTATCATATGAGCTGCGATAACTTTGTAACTCGACATTTTAAAACATCCCTCTCAAAGTACCATTATACATTTAAGACATTTTCCTCTATAACCAGGAAACACATTCTTCAAAGATGAATGAACATTCAGTCTACTGCCATTGACTGCAGCTGAAGTTAATTAGGATGGTGATAACTCACCAAAAATATGGAAAGTACCACAGCAAGTGATCTGAGAAACAAATTAAAATAAGTTGCTCATATAGCATCACTCAAATTCCATGAGGAATGCCTTCTGGAAATAAGCCTTCTATAAGAAGTGTCCTGCTCTTCATTGTTTTATTCTTTGCTAAGAATTGAAATGCAAACCAAAGGACACAGATATTCATCAAGAACAAAGAAAGCAATATTAGGTGGGAAAAGTTTATTGTAGCCTAGAAAGATGCCACATGGAATAAGTACAAAGCTTTGATTCAAAATTCTTTGAGGCAGAACTGAACTAAAAGTCCTGTTGTTGTGCTTTCAGGGTGTCTGGTTTTTGGTGTATTGATATGCTTTTAAGTGTTATCAAAGTATAAATAGCAATGCCTTAACCACTGTGTATTTGTATGCATTAATGTGTAAAGGTCATTAACAAGAGATCATGGAGATATCTTTGCTGACCTGATCTGAAAGATGTTTATTTTTCCAGATGAAATTACATTATTAAAGATACACCTGAATAATTTAATCATTAAAACTAACATCCAGTATTAAGGAAATATCCGCAAAATAGTACACTTTACAGTTTAATCGCCTTAGTTTACAAAAGCATGTTGTCCTTTGTCAAGAGGATCAATGCAGACAGAAGAAAATGAGCAGATAGAAAAAACCTCCGCTACTCCTGTAAGAGAACTGACTCTCTTGGTCAGTCCCAAGGCAACAGCAGAAGGGTAACTGTAACACAAATATAAATTAAATCTAAATATAAAGTCTGTCAGAGGTATAGTATAAATTTAGTCAAAGCAGCCTTGGGGAAATCAACTTTTTTATCAGTCAGTTCTGGACAGTTTGGGAACTCCATTTGATCACTGTACAGTTAAGGAAGCTAAAATCATCACCTACACTTTAAACTGTCAAGGAAGCTGAGTTAATCATCTGCTTATTGCTACCAAGGGTCCATGCCTTCACTAGCTGTTACTGAAGCCATGAATTTAAAAAAAAAAAAAAAAAAAAAAAAAGGTTAGTCCTATCAAAAGCACTGCAGAAGGAACCAGGGTATGACCAACTGTGCAGGGCTTGTGAAGGATGAAAAAAAAGTCTACTGAAATAGGAAGAGAAGTTTTGAATAACTGGCAGGCTGTTTTTGATTTTCAGATGCTTACTTTGGAGACCCATTATATGAATAACATTGCTTTCTCATCTTCACAGAATAACAAATTGAGTTTTCTCATATAAATCTTCCATAACACCAATATAACGAATAAATCAGTTTCCAACAGTTGTTTATATTTCTTATACTTTTGCAGTTCTAGTTAACATACTCAGAACTTAAAAATGAACAATAACTTGCCTTAGTAAGTTAGATGCTAGATGTGTATATTTTGTATGGAATAAGTACTATGAGCAAAGAAAATGAGAAACCGGTAAAAAAAGTGCTCCTAACTTAAAAGTGGAATACCTCTCCTATACCAGAAAAACAGTAGGCATTTTTGCAAGGTTTCTCTTGGCTATACATAGATGAAAAATGACAGAAAAGGAAAAATTAGGCAGAAAAAAAAGTTCTATTACAAACAGATGACATTACTTACAAATACCATTTATATATTACATTTATATTACTATTACATTACATGATAGCTTTACCAGTTAGCGATTAGACAAAAGAGAGAAGACTTGGCAGTGATTAACAAAACAATCCTATTCAATACAAACAGGTTGTTTCGGTGTTGTATGTATGTTGACTTTCCATATCTTTTTGGCATAGTGACACATATAGCAAACCAGTGCTTGGATGTCTAGGAACCACAGATTTTAATACTGTGCAAGCAGAGTTGAGAGAACAGTTGCTTGGTGGAACAGCGTGTGTGTTGTGCTAGCTTACCATAAATTTTGAAGATTAGCAGGGTGCGTTTTCTAAGCACAAGCGCTAACTGTAACATACAGATAAGGCAGATAAGCTAAAGAAGTGTACCTTAACTCAATATGTGTTCTATTATGTAGCTTTGCTCCTATAAACGCTTTGCTCTCTATTTGTTCTTGTTTCTTTCATAAAGTAAAAAATTTCCCAAGTCAACTAAATTACTACCAGCTTGGCCAATTTTGGCCAGTCAGGAATTCCTTCCTGATAAATTTCTCTTCATTCTCGACCTCTCAGAGCAACCAGTGGCTGCAGAGTTTATCTAAGCATGGCAGCAGGCACTTCCCAAGGGGAGCTAGTTTCCTCCTCCATCCCAAAGGCCTGGAGAAAAACTGCATGTAGCATTCTTACAGCATCGCTATCCTCCCTGCTCCTTTGGAGCACTTCCTGTTGCCCTTTTTCCTGAAAGGGCTAAAAATTTCTTGTATTGTTTTCAGGATTTAGAGACTACAGATAATCGGTAAAATACAAACTGAATCCGTTCTTCTTCTACATCCCTTGCTATGACCTCTTCTAAGGACTGTTATTTGAAATATGCTGCTCTGTGTTATTGATCAGACCACATCACAACCATGGTTTCTCCTCCTTACAGGAGACATATAACATATACATGCAATTCCTTTACAGTTCTCCACCTAGACTTTCACAACACATGTATTTAATACCTACAGAAATTCTGTTTTGAAATAGCCAGAGTTACTGCGTTCCAATTCCTTTTCCAAACCTCACAACAATATATCAAAGACCTATGCAATAACACTGATTCTGTGCAGCGCAGAGGAGTAACTTCAGGACCAAAGTCCAGTACTTGATAACAGTTCTCTAGTCTCAATCTCTCCTACACAAAATAAAGACAGGAAAATTCTAGAGAATACACTTGGGATGATCAGTCCCAGCTATATTAATTCAAAGTTTGTCCAATTTTAACTATAATATTTGAAATGAGATCCACACAGTACCATAGAGAGAAACTCTAGCAGTGTGCCAAATATTTTTATAATTCACCACAATATCCTTACACATCCTGCTGTTCAGCTTATAATTTTTCATGTGTCAGCCAGTAATACCACCCTAATCACCTACTATATTTGAAATTTTCCACTAAGAATTATATATTTGATGTTATTAGCACTCCTGTATAGAACTCTAATAGCAGCTTTGTTTCTTTAATTTTCTGGCTAGAATGTGTAAAATTTTATAATAAATTCAGAGAATTAGAAGTTTAGCATTAGAGTCTCTAACACATCAAAACCTGAAAGCATCAAATGAGAATTAATTGCTTAGTCACCAGAGTGCCTGTATTTCTGTGGGTCCTATTTAGTAGAGCCACTGAATGCCAGCAAAGCACAAACTGACGCTTTATAAATCTCTTAGAGAAAGGCAGCTATTAGAAGCCACTGGCAGTATGACATATGCTCAGAATGATATACAAGTCAGAGACAAAGGGCAGAAGTGGTATAAAAATAAAGCAAAGGAAAAGCCTATTCTTTCTTTGTTTCCAAAATGCTCAGAGAAGAATTAGGGCACAGGTTCTCCGAGGCAAAGCTCAGCGGGGCAAGAGGAAGGCGTGACGCTCGTGACTCTTTGGGGAACATGAGCAGTTAGAGATTTATACCAAAGCAGTCGTCTTTTCTCCCTGTCTTAAGATCGTTTTTGGCAGAAAACAAAGCAGCCTTTTTGGGTTGCAATACAAACTACTTCGTACAGCAAAATGACAACTTTTACCTTTATCTTTGTAAACGATTCTTCAAGATTAGTCTGGTCACTCCACAGCAGTATGTGTACCATAATAAGCTTTACATATATTTTCTTGAACGGGAACTGTATTTCGTCAAAATTTGCCCAATTTAATTCCTCCGCTCTACTAATTCAGCAGTTTTCTACACGTTTCTTTTTCAGTTCTAAAGCTGTGGCAATTTTTAATGCATGAGGACTTTCTCTCCCTGCTCTAGATTTTACTTCAGTGGTTGGGATACTTGGTTGACAAAGTTTTGTTCAAATTTCCAATATATTACAATTCATTTATCATTTCAAGCCTGAGAAATGTCTTTTAGACTTACAGAATCTTGAAAACTGGAGCTTTTAACTAACACTATGTGATTAGGCAGACCCAAAAGCTGTTTATAAAAGTTTCACATAAATATGTCACTGAATTCATGGAATTTAATTTTAGATATCACATTGTTAAATTACTGCCTTTTACATATGAAATGAAAGAAAAGAAATTTGAATAGTTCTTCTTAAAAAGCGAAATATACTTGAAAAACTAAATCTCATGAGATGTGTATTTGAAAACTAAAATAGAAGCCTATGGTATTTTTGCATTTCTAGCGGTGTGGTACTAATACTGCCCACAGTTTGCATTACAGTCTACTTTTGAAATGGAGCACTCTTATTACTTTACCACTTACACTTCAGATCGCTGAATTCACTCTTACAAAAATGGACTTCAGTCTGCTTTAACAGGCTGAATCACTGCTTAGAAGAATACTGTGATATGTGATGCACTGCATATCATTTCCGAAATACGATGTAGCCATTTTTAAATTATGTGCAGGATTCACCTCTTTTTCTTAGTACTGCAGCTTCCTTTAGATTTCTGAAACTAGTGCCTTAATGTCGGAGACAGCAACTATAGATCTTCATTCCTTCACTTGCAATGTTTCTGTAAACCTTCTAAAACCTTTTTTAAAAACTCAATTTTAAAGGATGTATTAATTCTGAACACTGAGCTCATTACACTACCGATACAAAAAGAGAACGCAATGAAAGGATTAGACCTTGTTTCTCCTGTTTTATTCTTTATTATCTCACTTACAACTCATATTTTTATGTAGTCTAAAATAGATGCTGGAAAGGCACTTCCTGTTTATTTCCGTTAAGTTTTTCTAACATCGAGTCTTTAGTAATCTTCACTGAAGTCAATAGAAGAGTTACCAACTACAACAAGCACTAGATTTGTTCCTTGATTATCAAAGGCCACTAGTTTAGCTGCACCATTTTGTTAAAAAGGCTCTAATCACTTCATCTGTGCTGCAAAACCTAACTCACCCCAATTCTTTTAAATAGCATTTGTTTGCCCGAAATGAACCTTCTCCGTTTATTACTACTCAATGTAAATATAGTTTAAGTATTTACTTTTAATAACAAGAATTGCTAGCCCTATTAGAATACTTTTAACAAGGTGTTCAAAGAGTAGCTTTACTTGAAAAATATTGAAAATGTCTGTTTTCTGCAGAAAGTATGATTGTTAAAGCATTAGTACCAAAGACACATTCAGCTGCAACACTTGAAATCCATCAGGACACAGAACATTTCCAGCTTGACCACATACATTATTGCATCTGTCTGCAATTCTGAAGTACCTGAACAACCTGGCATTCCAAAACACAGCTCTCTGCTCATCCTTTTTCAGGAAAAGAGGAAAATATACTTCTCATTAAACTAATACAGGCAGTACTTAAGCCTATTTGAAGGATTGCCAAAACATCAACACCAGTGCTCAAACAAAATCGGTTGTCAATGGCATGACGCTAGAAGGGCTTTTGTTAGTCATGATGAATTGACAGAAAGCCCTTTAGTTCTGTCCAAGTCCCAGCAAAGGCTGATTACAGAAACACCATATGCTCGTCTCCTTCAAGTTGTGTTAGGTGCTGTGTTTTTTGATTACTGTTTTGGTTATTGTAAGTAGACCTTTACCCAAGCAAAGTCAACTGAACTCAAGAATCAAAGCCTGAACTACTGCTATCTAAAAATTTCTCATGATCACTTGGCAAATTTGGATTATTTCCTGGCTATATTCTGGTGAACTATCCCAAGAAAAGGCCAGCATTTAACAACTGTTATGATAATCAGTACCAAGCTGTACACTTGATTTTGTGTATATAGAACAGGAAGCAATTGCGTTTTACAGTCACAACCTTAAATTTTTTTCTTTTTTAATGTAAATTACTGTATACAACTGCTTTGATGCAGGGCTGTGTGTGTTTCAGAATCATCCTCTCTGCTGCGTAACTCCAAGCCCTTTCACTTTCTAGAGAACTGTGTTTAAAACACTTAAAGACTATAAGATTGAACCCTTTCCTACAAATCTGAGAAACTAAATTACATTGTCTAACTACTCACTCACAGGCAATGAATCATAAAATGAACTTAATCGAGCAGAACTTCACTGAAAACTGGGAGAAAAGAAAAATACATTAACAATTTAATTCATGAAATCAGAAACCTCCCTGAAAAGACAAGCCACCTTGCCATCTTCCCAAGAACATACCTGGTAGGCAGCTCTCTCCTTTTTGAGTGATATCTGCTAATTTGAGAGCCTGGCTTTCCTGAGGCCACCCCAGCTGCAGGTCTGTCCTCCAGAGGCTTCCCCAGAGTCACTGCTTACTGTACTATTCCCTACTAGCCACTAATTCACTCTACCACTAGCCTCTCACAGCAACACTATTTCTCTCCCATTCTTTGCGCTAACTAGGTTCGCTACCAGCTTCTCCTATTAACCATGCTCCTTGCTTGTTTTTCCTGCTACCTGGATTATGTAGTAACTGCTACTCCTGTGCTAGTCATATAATCCAATGCACTGGCTACTGCTTAGGTCCAATCTCTTCGATGACTCTCATCCTGCCCAGGGCTCCCCTCTGCTACCTCTCCTCACCACTCCAATTACTTCAAAAGCTCTTACTTTATAAAACGTTCAACAACATACAGGTCAACGCAACAGGGAGATGTCCTGAAAGAGCCTTTTTCCCTTAAAACAAGGGAACAAACTTTCCGCAGCTAAGATACTCTGCGCACAGTCGCACATTGAAGCATTTAAGATGACTGTTCACAGTTACTCATTTGACCCTTTTCTCAGTTAGACTGATCTTAGCCGTTTCTTGAAGAACTGCCCCTAATAATGCCAAATGTATAAACATATCAGCTATTTTTTGTCCTCTCACCGACCATTTCCAGTCAAATCTCTTTATTCTGCAGCAAACAACTTTGCAGTTCCGACCCTTACTGCCTCCCCTCCTCTGGGGTCATTCAGTGGTTTCTCGTCCCCTACGCTTTAGGCCACCAGGCTCATACTTATGTAAAACAGCAACTACAGGGACTGTCTGTAAAGTGTTATTAACCAGGTTAATATGATTAACAGACCTAGTCAACTGAAAGTTCTGGAGACACACAGGGAAGAGTCTTTGCCCTCACACTTAAAAGTCAAAAATTCACTTTTTCACCTAACAATGTTTGGGGAGGGGGGTGGTTTTAATTAATATTTCTGTAACATCTCCTTTAAAAAAAATCCCTAAGATTTTATTAGTCTCATTGATTCAATTCACTTGAATGTGTTTTCCTTTTTCCTTTGAATTCTGTTGCCATGTTCTTCTCCCCCAAAATTAACACCATAGACAACAGAACTTGACTGGTGCGTAGTGAAAAGTGTTTCTTCTTCGGAAAGATTAGATCCAGACACTGGTCACTGGAAGCCCATCATCCTCATGGCAACACCTACGCAGCAGGCAAAGGTTTTCAAAGCCCTACATCACTTGCTCTCAGGCCCCCTGAAAGAACTTCCCCTTCACGGTCATGAGACATACTGCTAGGAAAATGAAATTGGTAATAAACAAAACTTGCACGTTTAGGAGAGCACCTTTTCACAGGAACTTGGAATAACTATAGACTTCCTATTGAAGGAAAGAAAAATGAGCACTCCTTTCACTTTGAAAACTAAACACGAAATGCAATTTTCAATTTCTTTTTCTGCCAACACTTGATACACAGACAATCATATTTTTATATACCGGTTGCAATTTCAGCCCTAATGAAGTCTATAAAGTGAAACTTTATGCAATAAATAAATAAACAATCCCTCTGGTAAAAGTTTACCAAGAGGACTGCAGGAAATAAATTTTGATTTTTCCTTTTTTCTGCAATGGTAAATCAACTTTTGAAAGAGGAAAAGAAAAAGAAGGAGAAGAGAGATTTATCAGATGCGATTTCTCAACTACAGTAGTTACAAGAGTGCTCAAGCAAATAACTGGAATCCCAAATAAAAAGTACAAATTACGTGTGCAAGGAAAATGATAACATATAACAAAATTGTGTCTACAGACACACTCCCACTACATGTATTTATTACTTAATATAGGTGCTTTGCAATAAGTCAAACTATTGAGGGATTACTTAGAAAATTTAGAGTGAAAAAGAGCTGCTATGTAGACTGAATGACATTAACTATGCTTCCCTTTTATTGAATATACTTGGCCTAGACATAAAACAAACCACATAAACTGCACATAGTTTAAACTGGAACTGTTTTGATAAACTAGTTTAACAACATGTCATAGTTAAAAAACACACACACACACCCCATATCACAGTAAAAATTCTCTATTACTGAAACAGGGTATAGCATGCCTGCATAGAAGACTCGTTTTGTACTAATATATAGTAGCACGAAGAAAAATTCGATCCATTATCTTGCACTCTTTCAATGTCAGGAAGTCTAACTTTTAAATCTTATTTTAGGTGACGAAAATATACCAGACACAGGTAGAGAGCCTGACCTAGACAGAAACCCAAATTATTAATAGAAATACACTGATTATACACACAGTATCACAAAATTATTCACCTGCTCCGCACTAATACAATCAAAATAGAACCATTTCTTGTTTGTAGGAAGATATTATTTCATGTCATATTGGTATTAATAGCTTTCCATCTAGCAAGTTATTTTAGGCAAGTTGTAGTGACAGTTTTTGTTGAGATCAACTGTTACTATACACCATTCAGTTGACTAAAGCTGTCTGAATCTCTCACTCTTATACATTATTCCACGTTATTCTCCATCTAAGGAGAAATCTTTTCAAAGTATTTGAGCAGGACTCTAGGACATATACATTTTTCCCTAAGAGGAAAAATTTCTCATTTCTCATGTTTAAGTTCAGAAGGAGGGGTTTGGGCGGGGGGGGAAGGGGGTGGTGGTGGTGTGTTTTTTCCCCCCTGTAAAGCAAGAAGCATTAGTGTCACTTCCTTTGAAGGGGTTTTGCATAACTTAAGTATTTTTTCCACTTTTGCTCCTACCTTTGTCACTGACTCTATGGCCTATTTCTGCAAGTTCTTAGAAATATTTGTCAGCCACATTTACAAGTCCTATCTTTCTAAAAAAAATTGTATTAACACCTTGTCAGAAACATAACATTAGAAGATCTTTAAAAAATTAAATCTTCTCTAAAGAAAATGCTCTGTCGTCTTGCATTATTTACAGATATCAAACAAAAAGAGAGCAGAAATATCATTCATATATATTTTATTATTTTTCCAATCTTTTTTTTTTGCACACTATTGGCTTATGATTCAGTGTTAAGTCTATACAGCTTTTTTGCAATTTCATGCTGAGGAACTATTCTTCTACAAAACTATGCATCCAGAATTTACCTAACCAAAATACATAATTCAAAAATATGATTGAAATAAAAATAGTACAGTATACTCTATGAATACCATAAAACATATCATGGATGTGCCAGGGACCAGGGTTCTGCCAACAATTGAGAGTCATACTTGGGTCAAGTTCAGACTTTCATTTTAACAGCCTTAAAAGAGCAGTGTTCGTTACATTTTTTCCTCTTTGCTAGTTTAACTAAAGATCTTTACACGTGTTATTTATGACACTCACAAGTAGTAAATTTTTCTGTGGCCAAAAGCGTTAAATTGACTCATTGCTATGTCTTTTTCTTGAATAATGAATAATATTCCCACTCAAGATCTGCATCACTGTCTTGCAGCAGACTAACTGCAGTGTGGCAGTGGATTACAAGTGATGGAAACTCTTAGAAGCTCTCATCTGTTTTAGTTTCATCTTGCAAAAGAGCAGTAATCTTCTCTGGCTGCAGTGAACAAAATGGAAGAGTTGGGATCCTATCCAAATGTAGTGAGCGCTAAGAGATAAGCAAGTTTTCCTACAGCATTTGCCTTTTCTCCTATGAAGCTTCCCCAGGACAGACTACACACTGAGCTGCACAGCTAAGCCTCCACAGATCACTAGTGAGCAAAGCACGTTATACATTCACAGCAATCACATTTAGATTAGTTACTGGGATTTCAGTTCAGAGATACTAAATCATTTGTCAATTACCTTAGCGACGGTCATGCTAAACCCTGACAATACAAGCAGTAGCACTGAAGTCCCTTGACTGTTTTTGCATGAGTAAGGAAGCAGAACTTCTAGGCACGTTTTTCAGTGGAAGGGGAGGACAAAATTCTCTGACTGCGCAGATACTCGGTGGATCAGTACCTCAAAGACTGATACTTCAGGGGCATTTAGACCACTGGCTTGCTGATAGAAGTGGGCTGTGGCACTCCACGACAGGGGCTTCAAGTTCAGAATCGACAACCATGAGGAAGACCCTGCACTGCACAGCTCAGTTTGCAGAGAGGCATGGAAGTCAGGTATGGATCTCCATACCTTGATACCTAGCAAATGGATCATTTAACCAAAAACATACAGCAACAAAACCGCAGCCCAAATGTAATCATATCCATTAAAAAAACCAATCCATTAAACAGCTAATGTGTTGAACATCCACTTAATGTGAATTCTGTATATTCATGCCAACAATAAAAGCAAACATTCATAGAGGTTAATCATTTAAAAGCAAATACAGCCAGCAGTTGCTATGCACCTGTTACATCTCTGATACCCAGCACAGTAATTTCAAAAGGCAAGTTCACTACCAAAGCCCTTAGTCAACTTTTTCTTTTTTCTTTTTCTTTTTTTTTTTTTTTTAAATGTACTGGTAGTTTAAAAGTATTGTGGCTTCTTAAATAGAAATCATGTTCGAAGTCTGGATTATTTGGGATTTTTTTCCACGCACATAGTTCAGAGTCTGAAGAGAAAATAATGGATTGAGGAGGCGTCTAGTAGATGAGTAATCTGTAGACCAAAATCTAATCCCCTGATCCACACAGAACTGTTATAGGACCTAAAGTACATTACTGAAAGTCAGTGATAGCTTCATAAAGGAATTTTGGAAAATACCATTCAATAGTCATGTGTCTCTTAAGGCACATTTAAAATGATGATCTGTTCTCTCCCTCTATCTTGGCTGACCTTTTTTTTTTTCATTTTTTTTTCCTTGTAAGCAGGAAATCAGTATTTTGCTTTTCAAATCCATAAAGGACTTATGAGTCTGCTTGTGTACCATAGTCATAGGGACCAGATAAATAGAGGAAAGAGGAGGATATTAAAATTCCCTTCCACCTCAGCAGAATTTTGCAACTCCTGAAAAACAAGGAATAGTGCTTTGCCCTTAACTTAATAGCAGTTCCAATAAACCACGTATTAGGCGTTTACTGAAGACTTCTGACATGCCTCAATACTCTTGGCAATTTGACTCTGCTGCTGCCTGACATCCGTTTTGCCTGAGGGAGAGGTTATCAGATGCAGGTTTTTTTCTTTAGGCTGTTTATGCTATAAAGAATGGTAGAGCCTGTTCACACCCATGCCCTCCTCCATCCCAATGTCTCTACAAATGCCAACTGGATGGAACAAATGAGAGCATATAGCGTACCTTGTTAACATTTGATGGATGTACACTGGCTTAAGTGAAATGGATTTGCGGTCTCAGAAAACTTCCAGTTGGCAAGAACCCAAGCTTTAAAAAGCCATGACCACAACAGGCACTAAGTAGCATTCTCAGAAGATGAAAAGGCTAAGGAGACTGCAGTCCCTTCAGGCTATAGCAGAGACTTGTTCATTCTACAGCACAGGCAAAATAGCACTTTCATTAGCATTCAATTTATATTTTAATTATTTACAATCAAACAATGAACTTATGTTTCTTTGGTGTCTGCTTTTATTTACAGTTTTGTTTTCAGCATTGCACATTGTATGTGTTTTCCATAAAAACTGTGTTGGATTGTCAGGGTACTCCATTAATGCAGTCCTGCTGGAACTGGTTTCTGAAACAGGTTAGGCTAGCGTGAACACTGCAGTGTCAAACCTCCCTGGAAGTTCAGTGTTCAGATGCAGTGAACTCATAAAGGGAGGTTAAGATAAGAGGGAAGCCTAACCCCGAGTTCAGAATGAGAGCTGAGATGATCTAATACATGGTATTAAGAAGTCACTATGACGCCAAACTCTAGAAGCATGAGACAGAGGCTATTCCACTACAAACAGAATGATAAAAGAGGCAGAAAAAAAGCAAATGAAATGACTGACCACTGTGCATGAGATGACCTTACACACCTGCACCTATTGTATAGGAAACTAGATACAAGGAGGAAAAAAGGCATTTTAGAAAACAAAACATAAAGGGCTTGCAATTCGGCACAGAACAGGTATTAACTGTTACTGAATTGCAGGTGGGGAGACAACTCAGCTGTTATCTAGCAAAATCACTTAGCGGTTAAAACATTTACCTGTATATTTAATATGTATTTTTAACTTAATAAAATTTGTCTTAATAGCCCTAGCTCTTTTTGTGAGGGAAAAAAGGCATTTTGGTCCCAAAGACTATTTACTAGCAATGATACAATTTGTCTTTTAATAGAACATTCCATTAGCTAAGTGAACAAATCTACTTTGCACATGCAACTCCCCTGAACAATATATAATCCTAGATACAGTTGCACTGAAAATAAATGCAGGTATGTACATTACTGTATCACTAAACCTGCTTTGCCAGGTTGGCTCTTTATACCACTGCTATGGTACTGGAAAGAGAGAATTTTTTTTTACTACTCTAATGATAGGGTGCTCGCAGCATAACAAAGGCCAAGAGAGGAATAGTGAGGAAAAAAAGTCACTGTATTCCTTTATCAGATTGATTATAACAAGGCACATCAGCTGGACTGCAATTTGCTGTATCATTGTATTATTCACATAGATCACATATCCATGCTCTGTACGCAGTAGGAATTAAACCACCTAAATACTTTAAAACAAAAGGCAATGAAATGACCTGGCAAGATAGCTGGAAATCAGAGGAAAATATAGAGGTCTCTAATTAAAAATTTTTTACACAAGATATATTTGATACATCAGACCAGAAGTGCACTATGTTCATCTTCAAAGGATATAACTCAAATGTATTTCTTGATGTGAATAGAACTACGGTATTTACAATTACCGTACAATCTTAACTACCAAAACTAATCCAGACTTTTAAGAATGGTCTTTTGCTAAAGGAAGCTATCATCTCTTTGACATAGCGTAAGAATCTGCAGAGACTGATCTGAAATAACTTTGTCCTAACGCTCTACTTCTCTTTCACTGTGGTCAGTCTCCTAGATTTTCTTCTGAATTAGTTTAGTTCATCTTTTCATTTATTCACTTTCTTCTGCTTTCCTGACTTCTTTTTTTCAAACTTCACAAAAGGTTTCATCACTACCACTTATTTCAAACTTCTCATCACACTTTTGCTCCTCCCTACACCAGCTTACATATTTGTTTCTCAGCTGCAGTTTCTAGTATGCCGAGCATTTAACTCCTTCTATCCCTTTAGTAATACATCCAATAATCATTACAGCATATAGCAGAAATACATTCTGGGGAGACCCTAAATAGAAAGGGATCACTTGGAAATTACAGGTGATCACATGACACATTTTCATCCCTAGCCACAGAATGTGGACACAAGCATGTCACCTGCAATAGGACATCAACTAAGTCTTACACCATAAGAAAACCTTGGACTGTCTGTAGTTACATATTAGTCCCTTGACTATAGCCACAGTAGTAGTAGTCAGCTTTGCTAAGACTGGTTAGTAACAATACACTAATTAACATTACTACAAAATTAAAAACAATTTTATTCCAATTAGTCAAATTTTAAGATTATTTAATAAACTATTCTTATCATAGGAATTTATTACTTGCTTTGTTTTCCCCATGTGATATGAGTACTACAGAGAAATGGGTTCATATACATAACTCATGCTGTTCTCCTTGAGAATCAAAAAAATAATGTGGTCATACACCCCTACATACTTACCTTCTAAAAATCAGAAAAGAAAAAAGCATTATTTTATTACGAATCAAGTGATTCAAAATACCTAATCATATTCTCACATTTCATCGACAGAAAAACTGTTTTCCTAGTCATCTTTTATCCTTTGAAAAGTCTAATAATATAGTTAACACACTGAGCAGCAACAATATAGGGATGGCACTCTTAAAGGTCTGTTATTGTCTACATCCAAGGAAGCGACACAAAGTAGTATGAAGAGAAAAAAGACAATGGCCAAGTGAAATCATTATTTTAATGAAGGATTCATAAGTATGCCTCTCTAACCTCAAAAGACAGAAAAATGTTACACTACATAAGGAAAGTTGAACATAACATTACATTGAGGGAAAGAAGGAAAAAGTAAAATAAAAAAGTGAAACAAGAAAAAGGATGCTTGACCTTTGCTTACTCTGTCCTAAATGGAAAGCACAGTTAATCAGTAGACTGATTATTTGAATAGTTCATACAGGAAAAAAGTTTTTAATTAGATATTTTCTGTCCTGAAGTTCTTTGCTGCTGATTTTAGATCTGAATGATCCTGCCCTGCAACTAACTTATTTTTTAAACAACGTAGAAAAAAGAACAGGTCATTGTTCCTTTTTAGCTGAACTGGTAAACTGATTGACAGCTACAAACACAGCAAAAGTATAGGTATGTTGAACAAGATTTTTTTCTGTTCGTAGTTCACTTCCATACTGTTTTTATATTCTTGCTTGATCAAAATCACTTTGCAAGATGATTATGGGGTACCAGTCACTCATTTAACATAAAATGAAGGATTTTATTTCAAGAGGCTTCAGGATTAGCCCCAGTATAAGATCTAACAGTATAGGTACACTCATCCCCGTGTCCTCGAACAAAAGAAAGGACAACACCATGAGAACTAGTGGCAGATAATTATTAAAGGATATCTTTTTCCAAGACAGAAATCGTTGACGTGAAACGAATGCAATCTGCTGCTACCTGCTCTCCTAATATTTCTGCCCTTTTTCTGCTATGGGAGCAAGCATCTTATTCTAGATTTCCTAGGATGAGGAGACAGTCTCCACATCCAACCCCTTTCCTAAGCACTAGAAGGAGCAGACAGATTCTTTCACATTCCTATGATCGATTGCCCCGAACCTCACTGCCATGCGTAGTGAGGTGTTTGTGCACAAGGAAACGTCTGCCTGGCTAAGAGAAGTGATCTTTATTGAATGGCACGTACAGATGTTGTAGGGTGTCAGCAATGTAAGTGACAGATGAAACAAGAGCATAAAGGAAAAAAGCAAGATAGAGAAGGAAGTATATATGAGATGACAGTGGGTACCGCACAAAGAGGCAAGAGCTGACAAATGGAGGCTGCATTCTGAAAGCTGATGCGGAGGTCAGACAGGTTTAATAGGGCAGCAATTAGAGGCTGGTGCCTTTCCCAGACAATTCATGCAAGTCCTACGAGTGCCTCGTTATTTGGGCGCCAGTTCCTCAAAGTCCACTCTGCTTAAAAACAAGACGTAAGTTGTTGTTTTTCCAGGAAGATTATACTAGGGTCAAGGATAGTAGCATTACCAACAAAAATTTAAACTATTACATTGTGTTATACTAAGAAGCTGCAAACTAAGATAACTGAAATCTGAAGTATATTCCTTGCTTTAAAGGGGACAGCAAGGGAACGCTTTGGAAAGTGGTAGATAGATGCTTCAACTCTTCTTGGGGGAGGGGAGGGGGAAGGAAGTGTCAGTACTGCTTGTCTAGGAGCTAATCAGGAAGAAATTAAGATTTAAAAATTATTCTTTAACCACGGCCTCTTGCACAAGCCCTGAGGTATTTGCTAGTCTGCACACTGCAGTGCACCCTACTTTCTCACCCCAAAACACAACATTTTGTATTTGTTTTAAACCATGACAAGCATTATTGAAACAGAGGCACCAGAAGAGATACATCAGCCTTTTCCACCTTGGAAAGTTGACAGACCGCTACTTCAAATGGGTTCAATTCATCTGTCAGAATGTGATATATATTTTTAACGTTATTATGAAATCATAATTTGGTATTTTATCACTTCTATCAGCTGGATGACTCTGTCACAGATTCATCCTCTGTGTTGGAATGGTAGAAGACAAAAGAGCTAGGACAGATTTATGAAGTTAATTCTGACCTCAGCATCCCCACTGCTACTTCTGTATTAGAAGAGAAAAGAGGGTTGGAGTGGCAAACAGAGAAACTGCAAATTAAAATCAATAACATAAATCCTAACCAAAAAAAATTTCACTGTACATTTTTGAAAGAGAATGGTATTAAAACTTCTATAAAGATAATGCTATTTGTTGACATAAAGTAAAGTACAATATCCTATGCTCCGGAAACACTTATGTTACCTACTGCTTCACATTCTTGCCTGTCTACCTATCCACCACTAAGTGGAAAAACAATGTCTATGTTATCTCTCAATATCCTAGGGTTTATATACTACATCGCTTTTAGTCCAAAACCCTCTAAGTTCTTTGAGTTGAACAGGCGTTAATATCCCCACTTCAAAAGTGTAGAAATTAGGTTCCAGTGCTTAGTTCCCATGATGATTAAAGCACTTAGATAGGACTCCAAAAAAAGGCATAAACAGACTATCCAGCTTCAGGCAACCAAGTTTGAAGATTTTTGCTGTAGATGACTTAGTGAGGCTCAGACTTCAGGAACAGTCCCCACTTCCAATACATTTGTATTTATGGTATACTTCCAATGCAGTTGTATTAAATCACTCGGAGACTATGCTGAACATTATCCACAATATTTGCTTATATTCAGAAATTAGCTGGAATAAACATGCCACAGGGCATGCTGCTAGGAGAGAGCTCCTTTGTAGTACCACTACAAAAACGTTATGGTGAAAAGACTGTCCAAAATGCCATGACTCCTAGGTTTCTGTGTGTTTTCTTCTACTATATTCTTCTCCCCCCTTCCTCTCTAAAAAGCTGATTATTGACTAAATGAACAGCAATATCAGCTGTGAGAAATGCGATGTATCAAAGATATGATATAGACGGTCAAGTCCTCCAGATAAGTTATAAATATCTCTTTCGTAAGAGATCAACTGCAAGGAAGGGTTGAGGGGGTGGTAGTAGCATATACTTATTACAAAGCAGTGAAGCAGCTAAATAAAGATGAACTATAAAAACAGATTTAAGCTTCTGTGTTTGAAAAAAATCAAGAACTGAAAACAAAAAACAGTATCCAGATCTGTGTGCATACCTTGATTCGTAATAGATCCTGTACACTGGCTACTGTAGAAATCCCGTGAACATGTAATAATAGGTAATACTGTAACACATTCCAAAGGACAGTGCTAAAGTTTCATGCGTAGCCATTAAAATCAGCCTTCCTATTTTTCAGATATCTTTCTTTGAAAAGACACTTAACCTAATTTAGCTTGGAGGGTGTTAGCTGTAATTAAAAGAAAGCAATACCTGCCTATTCAAGTTGAATAATCTCAGAATCCATCAGCAGCAGAACTTGGCCACCGACCCTGAACTGCATTCTCGCACTCCTTTTTTTGTTAGGTATCACCATCAGCAGTACAGAAGTTGAGGGGTGCAATTACTGACAAGGGCAATACCTGTGTCTGTTCCAGGACGTATGCCTGGAAGTGGCATGTTGCCAACATCACAGCACAGCTAAGAACCCCGTTGCTCCTTAGGCTGCATGACCATTACGGCTGCTGTATTACCCAGGACACAGAGCTCTAAGTGGATAAAGCCTAGATAGCACATGAAAGAACAAAGCAAGTATTAGGACCACTGATACTATGCCATACTCCTGACTGCCTCTGAAACAATCCTACTTTTTGACTAAGGTCAGGTTTTTCCTACCATGAAACAGATATGGTCTTTGAGAAAACACTTTACCCCCAATCATCAGCAAAATCTATGTGGAGAGAAGGTAACTGTTTGAAGTCAACCATGTGAAAATTAGGAGTCCCACAAAGCCTAGCTATAACGCATGTGAAATCATCATTAAAGCTGGCAATTCTATTTATGGAAAGGCAGTCGGATGCACAAGTGCTGACAGGGACATTCTCTTAATGTTTACTTTCCTGGTTAGCTATAAAGCTTTCCTTGTCAAAGTCCTTGTCAAAGTCCTTGTCAAAGTCCTTGTCAAAGTGATGCATATATTGCAAAAGAGTTCGTCCATTAGAAAAAGATATAGATGAAGCACCATGATCAGTGACAGTAAAGAATCAATGACTCGTATTTATCTATCTATCAGCTTTTAAGATAAAATAGAAGCATATCAAATTCAATAAGATTTTTCATGCCAGGGTACTGGACACAAACACAGGATGCTGATTTAGGGCTCGACTCCATTTTGGACTACAAATCCAACCTGTACTAGTAGGCATACATGAATGAAACTGCAAATTAGACCTCTTAGAAGTGCAACTACAGCTAAAGAAGTGCACATGGGGCACATCGCCCCCAATATCCATTTGCTAAGGCAAAAAACACTTGAGACATGCAGGTGGCAACTTTTTGAAATATCTAATGCTCTCTCCTGGATAAAGGAACATTTATCATCTCAGTAAGAACTTGTGATTTCAATTTTAAGAGACCTTTCACAGTAGTATGTATCTGGAACTCAAAATTCTCTACTTGTACACGCAAGAGTTTAAAAAAAGAATTTCCATGAAGCCTCCTTTTGTTTTATTTTCATTTTATCTGACTATCAAGCCTCCTTTTGTTTTATTTTCATTTTATCTGACTATCCAGTGACCATACTGGCCTCCTTCCTCACCACATTTTTGTCATACTATTGAAGACCGATTTTGACGTGCCATGATTTGACAAGTATTAAAGCTTTATTTCAGAAGGCAAGTGAAACAATCTGATGATTTATTTACACTCAAAACATTCCAAAGAGTTTGACTGGGGAAAAAAGTCATTTTGCTTATCCCTCTACGGACAGAAATAGAATTGTTGGTGCACAATAAGAAAACTTACTCTTATATTAAGCAGGCAAACCCACTGAAGGAATTAAGATTTTAAAATGGGCAGAAATGGGGCAAAAATCTCACTTGGGCTTATTACTGCTTTTGCTAAGGAGTTTGATCAGCTTGAGGAGCCCAAGTCTTATTAGAAGAAGTTTTTATTACTTTTTGTCTAGAAGTAGTTGATGTTCTAATGGGTTTTCGTGTTCTTTACTTCCTATCCTTAATGCAATAGGCCTAAGTATTAAAACTGAGAATAAAATTTCTAATTAGCCTACTAAATGAGTGCTCTTTAGTGCTCACATTTGGTTCCCAAGGTTTCAGCAGCAGTCAGGATCCAAAGTTTTTTTCTAGACATGCCATTATAAATTCTGCACCTAATTAAAAAGTGCTTTAGAAAGCTAAATTGCTTAATATCAAAAACCTGCCCTGAAGAACTAATGAAAGGGTGCATGTACATCATATGAATCAGCTTTGGATGTACCAAGTATAGGATTCATAGCTGTAGGTAGAGAGAAGGTAGCAGACTTTGCTGAAACTGTTTTTAACTTAAGGAGGCTCTCCAGCAACTGACTGCTGGTGTGCCACATATTCTTATTGACTGGTCTGATCTCATAACGATACTCAAATCAGACAATTATTGCAGTGATTCACTGAGTGTGCTGCAGTGGCTGGTAGATCTACCACTGCACAGCCAGACACAGTGCAGCCTCAAGCCTCTCCCCAGCCTGCCTGTATCTGTAGTAAGTATCAGATAGGTGGTACTAGAGAGAGATAATCTCGTTTTAAAGGAAAGCAGAAGACAAAGTATTAGAATATTCAAAAGACGCTGTTGCAACGAGGAGACTCATCTACAAAGAAGCAGAGGGGATAAGATGGGGAACATGGGGCAGGGAGGGAGCCATTACGTAAGCATGTAGAGATAACAGCATAAGGGGAGAAACAGAACTAAAATAAGAACTAGACTATAAAACACCTCGCGCGTATTGAAAGAGGAAAAAAATTTAGTTTGGTGCGTGGCTGTCAGCAAAATCATGAAAACTTCAGAGAGCTACATAGGCTATAAGATTTTCTCTTATGGTTTTGCTTAGAGGTGTAGGATACGAAATCTTTCCTTACAACAAACTGGAAAGAGTTTTAGCCATGGTCTTTGTCATTCTGCCTCGTTTTTACTTTGTCATCCTCTTTCTTCCCCTTCTGCTGTTTCTGCCACCACCATCATTAAGACCAATCCACTTGTCTAAGCAAAGTCTGTTCAACCACCCAAGCAGAGAGGGCGACCACAGCAGCCCATCCGGTCCCGTACCCTCCCACCAGCGTGGCTGCATCACCCATAGGCCTCAGCAGGACACCAGCCCCTTCAGCACAGTGCCCCAGCACTGCCCTGCTCTACAGCCTCCCTCCACCTTTCATTACCAGCTAACAACACATCTGACAACACCAAAGACTACTTCCTTTTTACTTTTCTTGGACAGCTGGTGACCTGTTATTTCTCAATATCCATGTTCATATTCCCTCCAAGTCACATAGTTCTCAAAAATATCTGATGCCAGTCTCCCACACATCTGTAAGAGACTGAATTTGGTTTTTCCCCCCTTTCAGGAACAGCACAGTCTGCCCTATTCTGGGCTAAACTATTCAAGCATCTGAATTCAATGCGTCCTTGAGAATTTCATGCTTCATTATGATGCCGATAAAAGAATTATTCTTCACTTCCAAGGAGGAATGGACTGTGTGGTGTGCAAGTGAACTTAAACCACCATATTTAGACGTCAGCTTACACCATGCTTTTATCAGACTTTGTATATGAAGCAGGACAGGTCAAGTTAGGACTTTCAGGAAAAAAAGAAAGGAAATCAGGGATGATACAATAAGGAAAGTAACCTTCTTTTCCCAGTACTACATGCATGTCTTACTACAGTCTTATGGAGTACTATGGCTACTAGAAAATGCTTAGGTTGAGATACAGAGGTAAAACTCCCACTATCCTTACAAACAACCTTATGAACAACAGACTTTTTAAATTCTTCAGCTAAAATAAAAATGAACACGTTTTCCACAGCTAAACAAGAAGAATTTTGAAACAAAAACATTGTTTCAGTCATTTATTTACAAGCAATACTTGTACTAGTCATAGAATTAGAGAACACGTTGTTTAGCCTCATATTTAATATTTTCGATGTTAAGATTTTAGATCTGGCACTCTTTTTCTCAGGCTGCAGCCCATGGCCACATGCAGCCTGTAGAACAGAAGCAGCCCACGAAACAATGGCAAAGGAAGCATTTTTCAGTAGGCATATTCCTGCATATGACAGGAATACAAACAAAATTGTGAGAAGTGAAACTAATACAACAGTTTAGCCTAAATTTATTCAGTTATAAATGAAATCGCCATGGAAAAAAAGACCAAGTAATCTTTGCGTAAAAAGAAAAATGTTGAGGAACAGCTCTGAACAACGTTGAGATAGTTCCCAACTGACTCCATTAGTGACATGATTCTGTTAACGTACTTCTGTAAGTACACAAAGTGGAGCAATATAGACATATAATGTAACTGAGCAAAAGGGAGAAAAAGCAAGCTAGTGAAAATAATCATATGCAATCTATTGGAGACACCTAAGAAAGGAATCTGACTTCTAGAGTTTGCTCACTTTATTCAAAATGGATCACCAACAGCAAGAGGAAGCAGCAGGAAAATTGCTGCGGAGTTCTGTCAGCCTTTGGGTCACGGTTTGTCTCCCCTGAGATCACGCAAGTTTTTACAAGGTCCTGCAGCTGGAAGATGGAAAAAAATCAACTGCCATAGCCTGGATAAAGGAGTCAACTACTTTGTCCCTTTCTTGAATCCAGGCTCTCTGCTTTGTCTTACACAACTCTGCAGTTATTGGTATGGTTTACAGATTGATGAACAGCTTCAGGACAATATTTCCTCTGGGGAATAAAGCATCAAGAATACCCTCATCCGGTCCTACACATGCTAAGTAACAATCTACCGCAGTTTCTATAATAGACCCCTGTATTACAGTATTTGAAAAATATTTAAACGAACTTTTAAATTATTTTGTAGTTTGTTTCAATTTACTTCCTGTCAGGTAATGATACTAGCTTCATTAAAAAAAACAAACTCAACTGCCTCAGGTGTTTTTTTTGTTTTTTTGTTTTTTTTAAAAAGATATACTAAACCAAAGTAGTAACTATATTCCAAGCTGGATAGATAGAGAGCATGATATTTTAAAAAATTTAGCAAGACGACCACTGCTACATCGTGGTGTAAATCACAGGCAACTCCACAAACGTCAGTTTAAGTATGGGTACAGGTTAGCCAGTGAAGAAAAGGGGAAGACTTGCTTTGTTTGTGTCTAAGTTCTGACTGTTCTGTTATCAGTTAGGAAGTCAGGACAGTAGCAGAAATAGATATTAATTTTTTAGTTTTATCACAATTTCCCTAAAATTTTTCTATACTAGTACTAACATTCCCTACATGCAGGAAGTAGTGGCATGTACATTTTAATAGATATTTACATGTGAAAAACATTAGATCATTGGTTATTTGGGTCAGGAACAAAGTGCGATGCAGTGAATGAAAACTCATGGGGAGGGCAGCAGGAAAAGGAAGAGAAAGAAAGCAGCAATAGAACATTTCCATCCAGGACCTACACAGAGGGACTTGGATGCAACTTAACAAAGTAAGTCTCAGAGTGCATAAGCTGGCCATCATCACAAAGTGTCACAAAAAATGTGGTTTTGAAAAGGAGATTTAGAAAAGTTTATGAGGGAGGGTGAATTTACGCAAGCATTTCAGACAGGAGGCACATCAATAAAGACAGATGAAAAGGAATGGATGCGAGGAGTAGGTAGGGTGAACAAAAGTATTTGAAGAAAGAAGGATCAGTCACTACATGAAACTTGAGCTTGGATAAAGTTGCATATAAAAATATTTACAGGAGTTTTCTGTCAGACATCTGAATCAGATTTTTTAAAAGTAATATTTAATTGAAAGATTCCCAATAAGCATTACTTTTACTACATCAGCCGTTCGGTCCACAGTAATATTTTAGAGAGATAAAGCCACTTTCAACAAGCTCTGTGACAAAGAGCAGAGTTTTAAACAAATGTTTTCATGATGTGGCTGTAACTCCATACGTACAAATGAATAACTATGCACACAAGATATGTAAGAATCGCCACATTTCAAATAAAACATTTAATCATTGGCAAAAATTAGGATACTTCTACACTGTAGAAGTACTGCTAAACTACCTACTGCTACCCATTTTTTTCATCTGTTAGGTCATATCTTATCCCTTGCACTGGTGTAAGCTAGGTCTCATTACTGTCAGTGCTAGTTTCTATCAGAACGCAGTCCATGGAGAGCACTACTTGCAATGCCATCTTCCTCTCTTGAAGGCTTGATACAAAGAAGCTTCTAAATAAGCTCACTATCACTTTGAAAAGAAGAGCAGGAGTTGCAAGACAGAGTGATTAAGCCATCAGAAAGTGCTTGAGACATGGCTGAAAACTAAAATTGCAAATCCTGACATAAAAGACTTAAGACAGCAGGCAGATTGAAGATCTCTTTCTTCTGAGAATGAAAAATTTCTTCCTAGGTACACACATGATTTAGTTTTAGTTCAGATGGAAAGTCAGCCTTCTGTGAGACTTCATTGCTTTTCGGTATTCTACCCATGACAAATACTCAGAACTTCACAAGATCAATTACTTCCAGACAACTGAAATATTTTATGGAAGCAGGATATTTTTGTGTAGATATGCTAATAAAGCAAGCAAAAGGAAGACATCAAGAAACATCAGGCCATACTCAGCTTGTGCATCAACTGGCCTAACTACATTCACTGCAACAGAGCAACACTAACTGAAAGCTAGGAGTTCACCAACAACAAATAAATTGAAAATGCACATGATTCAAAAGTGCCCCAAGCAGCTAGAAGTAGACGCAATCCCCTTGTCAGGCAGAACTCAACTACGCAACAAGGCGTGCAAGTCCTAATGCTGAGTGTAACCCGGGCTCTATGAGCTGGCAAGTCAGAGGGCAAAGCTACTGCTCACTTCACTGGAGGATTCTTCACACATAGCACAATACAACTAAAAAGAAGTTTTAATACATCTAAACTAGGTACACACTGCATCATCATCAGTATGTCTGTTAGTGCTATAACTAACATATGCCAAATGTTAACCATTTACTAGCATGAAAGATCAAGGAATACACAACTATAACCCCTTATGTGATGGATGTTCGTTATCTGAGGGATCCAATATCCCAAGAACTACGATTTTAACTGCTGTGTGAAATACAAGCAAAATTCCTACCTTAAAAGGTGTCTCAAAATATTCTGTTACAAATGGCATACTCAGGAGTAAAGCTTTCTCCTCAGGAAATAGCAACTACTTTATCCAGACAGCTGAAACAAGAAATGATGCTTCTTAGGTAAGCTTATGATGTAAAAGTTTGGTTCGCCAGTCTTCCGAACCCCGCTATTTGTAACAATTATTGTAACAGTTTTGGAAAAAAAAGGGCAACCTGGAAATAAGTGTAGTCAATTTAATTTCTCTCAAAAATTGAACCGACAGACTATCTGCAGATGTTCCTCTCACTCTACTCATTTTAGCATTAAAACAGCCAACATGTATAGGAAAGTAGTTTAAAAAAAAAAGGAAATGAGTCAATCATTTACAGATAGAAGCCAATTAATATATATATTAATTACTATATATTTATATATATATTTTATATATCTATAAAAGATTTGCCGACCAGGTAACGACTTGCTTTTACATTGCAGCCAATCAGAGGGCTATATATGTTGTAACTGACATTAACTATAACAACAACTATAACAGTGACAACGATAACCACCTCTTAACGGCATTTAAATTAGAAACTTGGTAAATTTAAATGTACATAGTATTGATAGAAATTAGTATACAATTATTCAGATTAAAACAGACTATTACACTACTGTGACATTTGATCCCAGTGCTTTCCTTCTGCAAAGACTTTATAGTGATCAGATAGATAGAAAACAGTTATCCGACCGAATAATTTCTGTTGTTATTCAAATACTATGTCACTACAAGTTATTATAATGTGTTGTGATGCTAGTTCACCAAGCAATTTAAACTATGTAAGAAAACAAACACCATAATAGAATGAAATCAGTCATGTGAGGACTGCCAACGTCTGCTTTTATTTTACATTGGCATGAAAGACTACAGGCTAGAAAAAAACCAGACACTAAACAAAACTCAAAGAGCAATAAAGGCCATAACGCAGTGGTTGAGACCGAATCTGACTTGAATAAGTCTCCTACCAATTGCAATTACTGAATTGTTCAAAGTGAAGCTAAGAATAGCTGTTGAAAGATAATTACATTCGCATGGTTTAATGGTGCCATTTGATTATTTCAAATATCCTTTAGACTTCCAGAACTGTTGCAATGTAAGAATAAACACACTTATCTAGTCTTCAAGTCAAAAGTGCTTTTCAAATGTTGCATGCTGTATAGTTTAGAATTTATGCAACAGTTAAAGATCTTACTTAGCTGAAAAATAGAGAGATTTTTCTTTCCCAATTTGTTCTTCAGTTATTTTCCAGTCAGGTAATATAATCCTACTTTAAGACTTACAGTCAGTAAAAAGCAATTGACTGTTCACAAATTTCCAGAAGTACAAATTGACAAGAATGTTTGATAAAATTTACAGAGCTCTGAAAGAAAGCTAGTTGACAGACTCTAGCAATTTTTTAAAAAAAAATTATGTAACTTTATAAATAATATTGTTATGTTCTCTGTAACTTTATTTCACAATCATATTTTTATGTGTGTGTATCAGAAAAATGCAATGGGTTTAAGTGAAGTAGTAAATAACTTGAACAAAAATGAAGTCTGCATATTGGAACAATTATATCCCTAAACAGAAAGGAAAGTAATGGCTTAAATTACCTCTGCTTCGTTGTGAATAAGCATAAAACCTATACATATATTATCTAAATGTGTGTGATATAAAAGTGTAGCATCATGAGAAAACGGTTAACACAACCAAAATTTGAAATAATGCCCTTTGCTTATAATTTTTGTAAAAATCCCTCACATTACTTGGTGCTGTTATAATTTTGTGCAAGATCCATCTCTGTTGAACCTTTCATTTCAAAGGCAAAACGTTTCAGAAATGCATCAGTTCTGACAAAGCTTCCAACATGAAGACTTCTAAAGTCCAAAGTGAACTAACTCCCTGGTTACTCCTGACTAGAGACTCAAATTGAAAACTTGACCTTTCAGACCAGTAATAGATACTTCAACAGTTCCATTTCATAAAGATATACAAATATTTTGTTTTCATTCTCAGACAGAATGCTGACGAAGGGTGGTTGAAGTTCTACAGGTGTCATCAACAGCAGGTCATTTTAACAAGGACTTCATTTTATTTGTTTTTAATTTTCCAAATAACAACCAAATAGCAGAATTGATTTTTTTTTTTTTTAAATAAAACCACCTCTGTGAAGTACTTCCTTATAGCTTTATTACCCAATTCATTTTAAATAATGATTGTCCTCCAAAATATAAAGAGTTCAAGTCCTATAACTAGAAGAAATGCTGTCTTCTCTCATCAGCTATCCAGGTAAGCAATTAAATTTTATTCACCTTTTTACAGCTTCTTAAAAGCTTGGTTACTGTTCTCACATGAGGATCAAACCATTCTCATTTACAGTATAACCTAATCATCTCAGTCTGACAGAGACTAAAATAAAAGTTGTATGAACATGCAAATTCACAAAGCATGTGGTACCCTGATAGAAAAACACTGTTTACTATGGCTTTACGCAACACCTACCTGCTCATTTCTTCATCCATTTCAAGCTTATGCTTCCATGTTAAGTTGCTTTAGGCAATACATGTTTATCTCAGCCTGTTAGCCTATTCACAGTCTCTTAATACAGATGCGACCACTGGGAGGGCTGCTGCAAATGTCTACAGTCAGCAGCAACACATTCTTAGTGGTAATTCCATTATCGCAAGGAAACAAAGCAAACCCCACAATCCCCCACGATCAAAGCGCACTACAAATCTGTTCGTGAAGACTGTCAGCCCCACTGTTGCAAGAATGCCCTGGATGTCAATCACTCTAATATCAGAACACACACACACTTCCAGTATCAGTAAGAAGTGACCCTTACTGCTTCACACCTTCAAGTAACCTAGATCTGAACTGTGTTTTATAGCTCCACAAAATGGTTATTCAAAAAAGATGAACTGGGACTTGTATTTATCTCAGAAGTTTACAAGGTTTTTAAACAGCCTTTAACCAGCTTTTAAGAGAAAAACAACATTACTGGAATGTAAGTTTTAACAACTAACGAGGAAGGACGTTGTACAAAATTCTAGGCAATCTAGAAATTATTATAAAAGTTCATTCCTTTAGTCAAGATTTGAAACATGAGGAGCTGACAGGAAAAACCAAGGTCCTAAGCATAACCTCAGGATGCAGATTCACATAAAAAACCACACTTGCAAATATTTATTGGAATAAGATCAGGCTATTAGAGGAGAACTACCAAACATTTAACGTAGAATGGACAGAAGTTTGAAGTGACTTGCCTTGTCGCTCATTTCTTTGTCGTTTGTCTTCACCAAGATTTTTTTTATTATATTTTAAGAGCAAAATTCAAGAGATTATTATCCTTTCTGATTTACTTTTAGCCTGTTAGATACGTTTTTGAAGACCTACAGAGTGGGTTAGAGATGTGAAAGCAGAAGATATTTCATTGCAAATACAGTATTTCTGGATCTATTGAGGCGCAGGTCTTCTCTAATCCACAATACAATATGTGTGCATATATACACACACCTATATTTGTGTATATTATATATGCAAACATGTGTTTATTTCTATATGTGTATGTACTTACACAAATACATGCATCTTTAAATTACAGATTACACGTACAAATGCCTACAAGTATATCTGTATATTTAAATATATACATATGCATGTAGACATATCTTTTCAGGAGAAAAATCTCACTTCATCTGTAGGTAAAATCATCACGTAAACTTGAGAAGAAATTGTGGGGCATAAACAAACAGCATTAGTAAACATTTATTCAGTAATTCCCACAATTAAAGTGATACTATGGAGTTGGTAAAGCCCTTTCTCTTCGAAAGCACACTTTCATCGTTCTGCAAATAAGCTCACATATACTGGAACTTATTTTAAACAAACATGAACCATTTCAGATTATCACAGTGGAAGACTAAGGTGGTATGTCACATTAATCAAACTCAGGTACAGGCCTGCTGCTATTGCTTAAACGTCATTCCATGAACTAGCTGAGACTTAACAAGCATGTTTTCCACCTATATGGAACAACTATAGGTGATAGTATTAGCACCATCAATTAAGGCAGATAGAGTAATAGTCTAATTGAATGCTTGAGGAGTCTAATGGTTTTGCTTTCTCCTTATAATAGACTGCATTCTATTCATGTACTGTAAAGCCAGAAACAGGATCAACAGTTTCTTCTGCTTAGAAGATCTCCTTGCCTGGAGCATAAAAGATATCTAATTTAAGACTCTGCTCTTCTTCACTTAATCAAGGAATAATATATCATGAAGCCAAAAGTGGTTGTTTTCAGAGGTATAATTTCCTTATCATTGCATTTCAAGAAAGTTTTAAGTAACTTCCTCAGCTTGGAAGTAAAAGGCCTATCTTAACACACATTCCATTTCTCACTGAAGTGAGAGAGAATCTCCTAATACAACTCAGCTGCAGAACTGTGTCCCATATTTGGAAGTCTGTGCTCTCACAGGTGTATTTTAGGTACTACTGAAATCACTACACTACCACAGTTTGCACATTTACAATTAAGTAAGTGATGAGAAAAGTAAAATTACTTTAGATCATCTCAACGTTCTTCTAGTTCTAGTCAAGCTAATGGTGGTGGGAAAAGTAGTTTTTCTTTTGTATTATCGCTTACCGGGGTGGTGCTGCATATCAATGGTGACACGTCGGAGCAGAAAGCACAGGAAAATGCTATGCTTGTTGGCATTTCCTACGAACTTGGTAGGAAGAACTTCACGGAGCAGAAGAGGTATATTCACAGAAAGCAGCCCATTCTCTTAGGAAGTAAGCTTTTCTCCCCCCCTCCCCCCCTTTTTCTTTCCTTTTTTTAAATAAGGGAAGACTAAAGTTAATAAACTTTGTAGCAAGCATTAACTTAAGCTTGGTAAAACTCATGAGCCTTGTATTTTACTACCATTCCTTTCTTATCTCACTAAATAACAAAGGAAGCAATCTGAGATAAAGGATATTGAAAGGTTCAAGTTTGGTGAATCTGTTTCATCACAAAAGTAAAAAAAACAACACGGTGTACACTCACTATAAACTACATGTTTATCTCAAGATGCGAAAATAAAATAGAAGATTCTCAGACTTCCAGACTACTTGATAAAACAGGTCTTCTAGGCTAGTTTACTTGGAAAGTGTGTATAGTCTATATCCACTCCCCCCCCACCAAGTTTCCTTTTTACATATGGGGAATTTATTCTTACCTGCATTTGTAAAGAGATGAATAGAGAAGTAGTAAAGATTTTAACTTAGATAGTGTTTTCCCAAAGAAACACAATAATATTGACTTACCTCCCTAGAATACTTTTAGAACACAAAAACACTGAAACCCAGTTTTGAGGGCAAAAAAGTTGAAACAAAACAGAAGCCCAAACCCACAAAAGCATTTAAGCCCCTAGCATTCTTTTTTTTTTTTTTTTTTAATCCCAATGCCAAATGAGATGCCTGCAATTTGCCATTTGGTCTCTTAGGCTGACTATTGCTATGTCGTTAATGCATTGCATATGCTATATCCATCCAAACCTGCCATCATGCAAAAATGGCTTATGTCGTTAGTACGTATTTCAACTCAGAGTTCATTCAGGAGGTAGAGACTTGGATATGCCTACATCATTTAAAAAACCCAGCTGCTACAGAGACGTGCCTATCAACACTGACAGCTCACCATTAAGCCTAGTAACTACAGGTATTATTTGAATAGAATATTTACCTAAGGACACAGCTCATGAACTTACCCGAGAAAGGGAAAAAAAATTTCAAGCTGACTTGAGCCAGAAGCATATCCAAACCATCAGCCTAAAGATGAGGTTGTCCTGAGGCATTCTCTACTACTTTTGAAACTGGAATACTAAAGTAAGGAGTGAAACATCAATGGGCTCAGAGAATGAGAGAACAAACAACATGCTCATCTCTAGAAGGGAGAGATGTATTTTTTTTCTGTTCCGAATGGTTATAGCTTTAACTTTAGTGATTATCTAATACAAACATGCATAAATAGTACTTAGTACATAACCAAGGCCGCCTTCCTGCTATACGCAGATTTTTATTACACCCTCCTTCATGTGCTTTTTCTTCCCTAACCTGCCTCCCATCTGATGAATCTTTCATTTTCCTGTGGCTTCAACAAGAAGGGAGAGAATAAATCAAAGCACCTAGCGCTTAGCCTCGTGGTTGTACCATTTTTCCTAGAAATGGATCATGAAAGTGCATACCCCCTAAAGCGCTGACTTGCATAGGACTCATTTGCACACATGTTGCTCTTCACAGGTAGTGAAAAAGATGCCTCATCAGGGTTTTCAAACCCTTGTCTAGGGGTCTAGAATCTAAAATGAGGTTCCCACATCACTAGGTTTATTACCTCTGCTAAGCTGTTTTGAAGTGACTTGTCCAATGCTGTATAAGATGCATAGTTTCATTAGAATAGGATACATTCTCAACTTCACATCTCTTAATTCTTCTCCTTCGCCTTTCGGATAGGAAGCAATAGTACTTATAGTAGGCAACGAACCAGTCCTCTTGACCTTACGCTCAACAGGCAGAAACTATGTTGTTAGCAATGCGTGTGGTTCTTAAAGCTTTGTGATCAAAACAGAATTAAGACATCAGAAACTCCTTAAGATGAGCCTACCGACCTTCTCTGGGACAGTGATATAAACCCACATTTTCTAAATACAATAATGATCAGCAACATACAGAAGTAGTATCAGTCAGTACAGACGGTTGGTAAAGTTAGTATTATATAGCTAAGTGCTCCTAGCGATAAGAAAAATACAAATACCAGCATCAATACTAGGCTAATAACTTCCAGGTATTGGACTCAATACCAAATACTTTCTAAGAAATATCTATAGTATGCTTTTTCTTGTATTCTTTTTGATCCTGCCCATCACCATCTGAGCCATGGTCCTACTCAATAAGAGCATGTCCTTAGTAGCAAGAGTTAAACAAAATAATGAAATCCAAAACACCTGCACTTCTGTACACCCACCTAGAAGCCACCTGACATACAAAACTGATTATCTTACTGCAAAGGAAAACAGATATATGCAGACTTGTGCTGAAACGTTGTGATCAACAGCTGAAAGCAAGAGATGGATGTTATTACTCAAGACACACACAGAGATTAGATTAAAAATTGTTTAAAGCATTGTTCACGTCACCATTTGATTTCTCAGCAACTAACAGCAGTACCTAATGTTCAGCTAAACTTCTAACTGCACAGCTGCTGGCTTTGCTGGAAGTCTGTCCAGCATGGCTGAGGCATCAAGAACATCACGCTGCACATTATTAAATCTTCAGATTTAAGACATGTCTTCATCACTGTATAAGATGCATTAAAATGCTGCCAGTAGTCCAAGTTCTCACCTTCTTGGACTACACACCCCATTAAGTGTCCCTGCAAATCGCTTCTCTTTCAGTTGTTCCTTTCTTAAAAGGTCAAAATCAACTTTTGAAATTTTTTAGATGTCTAGAAAAAATCTACATAGAGTTTAATTTTTCTTTTTTTCCCCATAAGAACTAAAATAACTTCTCTCACTAAAAATAAGCTTGAAATCCACATGTGACACTTGAACATACTCATTTCACCATTCACACTGACTCAGAACATTCTAGAGCAAATTCAGATCAAACTTCTTTTAAAATAATGTCAGATTTGAACTGCTTTACTTGCTGCCCCCATCCTTCTATGGCTATTTTTTTTACCTTGTCCAAGATGTACATATAACTGCCTACTTCTCATCTCCTCATTTTCAATTATTAAGCATATCTCCTTTAAAAGTTCTACCTCTACAGGACTTGCTGGAGCTGGCTTTCCCATTTAACATTGTTGTTTACTGTTTTCTGTAAAGGACACTACCAACTGCACACTACAGACAAATACGTCAGGGTAGTACTGAAAACATGGGTTATTTTTTGTTTTATTTTTTGAACAATGAGAAAAATCAATGTAAAAACCTTTTCCCAAGTTTCAAAGGTTCAGACCCTTAGAATTAACTATTTACGTCTGTACCTCCCTATGTAAACCATTTTGCTCTGGTGGATATTACCCAAACTTAAAGGAAATAAATATTTACATTACCCAGACTCAAAGGAAATCAATATTTGTATCTTAACTACTGAGTAGAAGAACTGAAAACCTAAAAGCTCCAGTACAGTAAGAAACGTGAAAATCGGCAAGAGTCCCTCTCCTTAGTCCCCGTCCTCTGCTAAGTAACCATACCAGCAATTCATTCATTGCCCAGCACCCTCTAGAAGGTCTTCTAGCTTCTTTGTAGCTCCTCCAAAAGCAGAGTACTGACAAAATAACTACAGAGTAGCCTGGGAGCATGGGTCTCTTCTCCTAGGCCTGCTCAGATCTCAGCAAAGAGGACATGCCATGGAGCTAAGAGTTAAATCTGATGTTTGGTGGTCTGATGTTTGACAGGGAAGCTTTCTTCTTATGAAAAGGCATGTATAGGGTGAGAAGAAACCTGACCTAATTGTGTGGCTCAACAGACAACAGAAGCTGTTTTACCATTCACCTCAGCAGGGCTGCATTTGCATTTTAAATTATTAAAATTTGACATAATTAAAAACTGAGAAATTCTGCACGTGACTTAAGTGTCGTCTACAAAGACATGAAAGACATTAGGAAAAAAATCAGAATACACAAACAAGAATCTAGATTGAAGCTTATGGGACAGCTGAGAATTCAAAACACGCAGGCAGGGTCCTAACGTAAAAATACAGGACAAGGTCATCTATCAAGTGAAATAACAGAATTCATCTCTAGATGGACCATTACAATCAACAGCAGCCAAGACAGGGATAGCATAAGGACAGAAGAGAAGAAAAAATGCTGTATGTTATATCACATTGCCAGAGTGATTGCAGACATCACAACACACATCTGTGGACAAAAAAACCACTCCATCTCCTAATCAAAGGAGAGGATAATACAGCCGCCAAAGACAAACGGAATCCAACGTTAAGCTTATCTTTCAGAGAAACGTAGAGGCAGCAGAAAAACATCGAGAGCTAAAAATCATACACAACAAAATTATTTTTAAACCATACTGGCTCATCTCAGACACTGGGTGAACAATGATTTAACAGAATTTCACAGAAGACTACTTTGAGCAAAAGGTAGCTAGAATGTTTCCAGCCCTGAAATCAACGCAAGGGAGAATTCTTGGCCCCAGAAACGCATCAAGGTGCACCAGGGTGTTGATACTGAATGCATCACAGGAAAGTGCAACTACTTCTTGAATGTCACGTTAAGAGCTTGAATCTTCCAGAAGATTTAAGATGATGATACTTTGTACAGGTTTCTGGAAAACAAGTGTTCAAGAAAGAATACACATCAGATTCGCTGATAATAAGATTCAGAATTTGCTAGAGACAAATAAAGCAGAAACCAAAGACAAAAACTAGATAGTGTCCATTCCTCAGACAGACAATATTGCATGCATGCACATATAATGTGAATTACTTATTACAAACACCTGCCATATCCAAAAGTTACTGTTGGCTGATGAGGTAGGCCCACATGGAGGGGCAGACAACAGCTCCTCCAGTTTCCAGGTGAGAGGCTGGAAGGCAAGCTAAAGAGCATCTCTACTCAAGTCCTGCATAGGCACAGCTGGATAAAACAGACACATCCCAGAGCATGTGCCTTTCAGATCAGGCAGATATAACACCCTCCCAGCAACAACAGTACTGGGAATGAGCCTGAGCTGTTCAGAGCCTGAATGTTGCCAGTGAGCTCAGAGAGCTGTTAAAATTTCTTTAAATTGTTATATGTTGTTGTTTATTCATGGATGCTATGGTAAAATTTGGCTGGTGAACTGTTTGTTTGAGACTAGCGTTATACAATTCAGAGATAGTTGGAAAAAACACTGAATGAAGCAGATCTCGTAAGTACCTGGTCCCAGAATAATTCCTTAGGACTCTTCAACCATACGTCCTTTCCAGATACGCAATGCAATACACTAAAATATACATTTTAAAGCAGTCCCCTCAAATGACTCCCATTCCTAATCTGAACCGAGAGAATTCTGTATTTCTGCAATATACAAATTCTTCTGATGAATTCCCAGCTGCAGGAAAGCATACTCCTTCTACCGCTACTGCTGTCTGAAAAGTCTCCACCTCACTGCTGTGTTAAATAAAGGGATTTAACTAGCAAATTGAATTACTGGCAAACACAAGTAGTCACACTCACAGCAGAGTAAGATATTATCTGGAAACTTAACTATAAGAACTTTTGCATATATAAAAATATATTTTGTGTCTTGGAGATTCTATTTCTGAGATGAAGAATAGTAAATAAATATGTGTGTGTGTAAACGTCAATAATCCAAGGCATGTTGGCAACACAAATATACACAATTTATGTATTTACACAGGTATTTGCATAAATTAGGCACATATGTATTACGTAAATATAGAAAATTTATGTGTTTATATACACACAGCATCCCCAGGAAAATACACACTGCTTGCACTCTTTTAGGGGGGGTATACATGGACATTGGACATGTACGTTGGAGGTACATTCTTACATATTTCTCATTGACTGAGGACTGTCTGACACTGAAATATATCGCTACCCTCTCCAGTCAGTAACAAAGTATAGATTGTAATACTACTTTGGGAATATCCTGGTCAGTCACTACATATCACTGTGTTTGCCTAGCTGTCTCTTCACTTTTGTTATTATTAATCAAAATAAACCTTTGGAGCTCCTCTCGCTACCAAATATTTGCATAGATTTGGAACTCCTCTGTGGATCTGGACTCCCTCTGCTCTGTACAGTCTTTAGGCAGATAATTTACTTAAGGATGATCCAAGAATCCATTTAGAAGGACCTGCTTTTCTTACACTAGAAAAGGTACCTGTTATTAAGAGGAAAGTGCAGACACGTATGCAGGAGGACAAAAAAAGTCAGATCAAAAAGCTTGGCCTTGTGAGCTCACAATTTCTATATTTCTACTTTCCACATTCTGAGAACAGATACTTGCAATGCTACGCTCAGTTCTATAGAATATGAATTATTTTGTGTCAGCGCAGCAAACTCTCCAGAATTAGAGCGAGAGAAAGAGGTATGAGCAGAACTATTTTACTGCCATTTAACTGTTACCATAGATGCCCAAAATGCAAAAATTATACCGTCAAAGTTTCTGCCCAACTGCTTTCTGAAGTTCATCAGTCCCTAAGCCTTTTTCAGCAAGTTCCCAAGGCTTATAAAGATGACCATACTTTAATTTGTATGTCATGTTCTAATCAGGATTCGTTTCTCCCTTTCATGGTCCTCACTCTCCACCTACCTATTAACCTGCAGACACACCACCAGTCTTTGTCTCCAGGCACATGTCATATTAAGCCACTATAAACCAAAAGTGAAGGACACTTTCTGCTGCCTCCAGCCTCCACTCTCCTCTGCCTCCAGTACAATTCATGCAGCTTAGTACTTTTGAGAAATGAGACTAGGGAGCTAAAAAAAAAAAAATAAGTTTAACCTAAGAATAAGTGATCTGGAAAAGAACATGGATGGTTTTGCATAAAAAATAAAAAATAATAATTAAAAAAGGATAAGCAGTATAAACCACTTTCCACATTGTGCTGGGCAATAATAATAACCTAGAGTTCCTATTTTAAGTCTAGGGCAGAATAAAGCTGGTATGAAACAGAATCTTGAAAATCCCTTTCAAATGCTACTGATTATCTCCAAAGAGACAGTGTCTACCTCAAGCTTTTGTTGAAGCCTTTGGAAACAATTCTGAGCAACTTTGAAGATAATAACTAGCAGACCAGACTGCTAAGGTCAAGTATGTGACAGTACCCAACTAAATGCACACTGCAGTCACTCATCTCTCCTACTTAGCAACAGCTAATGGTCTATTGCTAGCAACTGCTTTACATTAAGGCTACTTTTTCTAAAGGTGAGTGTGTCACAGGCATTTCAGAATAGAACAAAAGAATAACCCATTTGAAGAGTACTCTGCTTCTCCGGATGTTCACTTGTGTTATGCTGATCTGTTATCAGCACTCTGTGATAATCCCCAACACAACGCACAGAGGCAGCCCCTAACATGAGGCATTCCTAGTGCACTATCACCTGTTTGCAACACGGACCAGAGTTAAGAATCTTCCTAACACTGACACTACAGGTCTTAAGAAGAATAAGTCAAAAATGCAGACAAACTATACTCAAAACTTACTTAGCCGTGAAAGCTTTTTGAAACATTTCTAGCTTTTTCTCCTTCTAAGGGGAGGATCACTTAAGTAATTGCAGCTGTTTTCAGATTTCCAAAGTCAGTCTTGCCCTTTAGCTGACAGCAATTAGACAAATATTTGAATTACTTGCAGCCATCTTTATGCTTACAGGAGCAAAAAACCTCAAAACCCTAACAAATGGTGAAGCTAGGAGTATTTCTTCTCCCCTCCCCAAAAATCTAGATTCATCAGCTATGTAATAAAGAAACAGTCACTGAAAATACGGACATGTCATTTACATTTCAGCAATCATGAATCATTGCTTTCTTGCAGCAGCTCCAAAAGGGATTTAATATTAAAGAATCGTCCAACAAAACATCAAAGAGTCGAGTCTTCTGGGGCATTTAATGAAAGTGAGGAAGAAAACTAAATTCCTACATCTCAGCCATCGAAGTAGATGGATATGAGACTACAAATAAATGCTGACTCTGCAACAAGTTACACTATCTTAGTACTTTTAATAAAACCTTTGACTGCAAAACTCTCTTTTGGGATAGACCTGTATTTGGTAAACATCATTCACACTGTTTTCTAGCATCACATAAATACAGCAAGATTTTTATATTAAAAAAACAAGCAAAAGATGCTCACATGTAAAGCCCAATACGTTCCAGAATGCTATGTATTTCAGTGAACAGCCAAGGTCAGTTCAACTATTTTCTTCTGACCTGAAGGTGGAGCTAGGTACTGAACACTTTCAGATAGGACCACACAAAGTCTGCCACACTGGACAGCACTAAGGGAGGCCAAGAGTAGCAAAGGCTATTGTCAAGACATTCACAGTATTCTGTAGGTACTCACATTTCTATTGGAATTTACGAATTAAGTCACTATGCTGGCAGTGACAGTAGCATTTTAAGTGAAGATAAAGCTAAGTACCAATAAGCTAGGAAAACTCAGATATGAAAAAAGTTAACTAAAAATGAGAAACCATTTTAAGGGGCCTAAAGATTTAAAAATATGAAATTCAGAAAAATTATCTGTAGACTATTGTAGCTATTCATTTTAATTTTACTGGTTGGAAATGAAATTATTGCCTGGAAATTAGGGATTAGGATTTTTTTCTTTCCAAACAAATATGAAGTTACCAACAGATAAATTAAGGAAAAAAAAGAAACTCTCTCCTCAAGTGTTCCCAGGCAACACTACGGACTCATAATTTGAGGTAATAGGCTTGTCAGTGAGGATATGAACAGAAAGTAGTCATTTCAGAGCTGTCACAGAAGGCACGTTTTAGCCTGCAGACTCTCTTTTTAGAGGAGAGAGAGCTTAGAAGGAAAAGAACCCAGCTGGAGCCTGGGAGCCCAGGCAGAACTGCCACAGCAAGCACCAGAAGCAACAGATCATCCCCATTTACTGTTTGAAGTTATTCCGTATAGAAGTCATTGAAGTGTAACAGAAGAGAACAGGGTTGACAAATATGACTATGCTTAAAAATATAAGCAATCACATGACATCCCTCAGTCTCAAATCAATACACCTCAAAGATAAACAGAGCAGAAACGCCTTGGGTTAGTTTTCACTACATCAAGATTCAGTCCCCAGACAGGGGGTTCATGGCATACTGCTGAGTTTACACTGCAGGTGATTTCTGTTAAAGACTACTTGATTTTCAGTCTAATAAAGTAAATGGCAACTGATGTTAAACAGAGGAGTATCACTTAACTCACAATTCACTTCAGTGATAAAAACTCTGAAACTCAAATTCTGTATTTTGGTAGCTTTTTAATGTCCCTGGAGAACAAAGTCTAAGGATCACCAAAGGTAAGTATTTTAGCAATTAACTTTAAGCAAACAGTTTTAAGATCAGATCATATGTGTATGCACAGCCACGTGAAATACAATTCTCACTTTTTTCCTCCACAAATGTTTTTATCAAAACACTGCCCCATGAAAAGGCCACAGTAATCATGGCTTCTACCACAATCCTTTGCTGTGCAAGTACATCTATACTTACCACTGGGCCATCTGTAAGGAACTAATTAAGCAAGCTTTTTCCTATGTTGCTTGTTCTTACCTGTGAGCAGAGAAGGCGCGACATGCAAAACCTACGACATGCTTTGCTAAGTGGTAGTGAAACTAATTCATAAGTTTTACCTTCACACAAAAAAGCAAACAAAAAAAAAAACAAAGAAAACTCCACCACACACATCAGGAACTATAGAAAGAGATAAAATGAAATTGCTCTGTGATTCAAAGAACTCCACCGTTGTCTGCCACACAAGGTTGGCGTGCAATTTAAACCACTCAACATGCTCTGGAGAGGAAAAAAAAATACTTAGAGCTGCTGCCTGTACCTTCTGTCAAACTGGTTCTTCTAATCAGGTTTTCTAACAGACTGTGTAGTTTCACCAAACTAGTGAACTAAGGCATCAATATTTTTGTAGGACATATGTTCAGCCAATAGATAGCTGAAGCAGCCAAACATAAGACAGTCTATGTAAGGTATGTGAACTCATGACCTAATAAGACCAAAGCAGCAAAAATTTATATACCTATAAACATTTTCAGGTGTTCTTAGTGGTTTCAATTTTTTGTTCCCATAAGACTCCTGTCCTTTAGAGGCCAAATATCTAGTATTTCCTGACATGTACACACCGTTCTCCTATTGTAACTGGGCAGAACTGCCCAGGTTTTTTAGTTATTCTGAAAAAAGTAGATCAAGAAATAGGTAGAGAAATCAAAGTAACCCATACTTAGGCTCCTTGTATTTCTAGATCTTTAGAAAAAGACAGAACATTCAAAACAAGAAATCATACAGCCTATGACAACCCTATCCAGCAAAGTCCAAGTCAGCTCCCACCTAACACACCAAGATACAGTTAAGTGTTTATGACTGAGCAAGCAGCTGACATCTTCCAGCCTTGCTCTTTTTGAGAGGGGGAGTCTTGGCAAAAATCTGCACCTCGGTGAATGAACGAAAAGCCATGTTCTCTACCTCATTCTGAGATCTCATACAGTACACATGTCCAAATCAGTTGTTTCAGACTCGTCCTCCCACTTTTAATTTTGCTTTCTTTGCTGGATAAGCATCGAGGCAAAAACACACAGGGGTAAGAACTGTCTTAAGACACTCCGAGACAAGATGACAACATTAGTGAGATTTGGACACACTACTAGCGAAAGTCAGCCACCTACAAAAGAACCGTCTTTTAGCTAACGTTAATAGGGTAAAAACAATTGCCAAGTGGAGGGCAGTAACGTTCCCCCCTACCCCAAGTTGTCATGTATTATTTCTGATTCTCAAAACCCATGTCCACTAAATATGCTCTTTTGGTCACGTTTGTACAGAATTTGCTCTGCTTTTTGGATAATTCTGCTAATGTTAGCATAGGTCTCTGTACAATGGTGAATAAGATTACAGTTTAGATCTCCTCACCACTCCACCATTTGTTTTTGTTTGTGAAGTACCATTGCTGATGTTGCAGAGTAGGCAAACGAGACATTAAGTGATTGCTACCCTGACAACAGGGGTCCTGCAGCAAAGTCTTACCTGTGGCCCCAATGATTCCCAACAGCATGTCTTACGGCAGACAAGTGTAGTTAAGTAACAACTACTGACAAGCATTAACTCTACTCAAAGGTTCTTCTAGCATCCACTTAAACCGCTAGAGTTCTTTTGCGGGAGAGGATTCTGGATATTTTTTAATGTTGGGCTTCAATCCATCCTTAAAAATTGTGCACTTAAAAAAAAAAATTGTTTAAAATTAAATAAAACCCTTTATTTGCTAAAGCCAAGTCCTACTACATTTACCCACCCTTTTGTCCTCTCCTGCTTTTCAGAAGCAGGAAATAATGGGGAAATTAAAGACCTAAAAGAGGCATTCCCAACCAGTGCAGCTTATTGAAAGGTCAAAGATAATTTAATAATGAAAGAGATCTTGTTTTGACTGTCTTTGCCTCCACAGCAGCAGTTTGCAAGTCTTTGGAAACCACAAAAACAGTCTTTGGATTAGGGTAATAAAAGATCCTCTTTATTTTCCAGTAAGGAGATTTAGAAGAAATTGATGTTGGCACGCCTTTTGCCATCCTGTTATAGCAGACATACTAATTACTGATAACGTGCTTCACTAGTATATTGCTTGTTGTGTTCTTCAGAAATGCTACCAACGTTACTGAAAAATGAGAAGTTATCACATTTATATTTTGCACTCTACTCCTAAGAGGTAGTTAAACACAAATTAAAAGCACAAAACAGTCCAAGACCATTAGCATTAAATTTCAGTTACATCTTGAAAGGAATGTGAATATAGGTAAGAGTTGTTTAAATATACATATATACACACACACACTGTGTAATCCATAAGTATATATACTTGTGCACTGTTATCAAAACAAACCTACTTGGTTTACCAAGGCTTCAACTAAAGGTTCAGTGAAAACAAATTTCATCTGTGCTCAGCATCACACAGAATTGAGAGAAATGTATCATCCTCCCAGCTTCATCATCTCTTCCAAAGCCAAAATCCGTTCCCCCAAACGCCCTGAAGTCAGATGTATAAGCAGAATGTCAGATGTCACACAAAGCTACCATTACTCCATCACTTTGTCTTTTAGTGGCAGTAAGCTGCTTCTTGGTCTTACCTTTTTGAGAGGGGCCCAATAAAGGGGGCTGACAACTAAGCTTTTCATGCATACAGAAGACTGCAGTCTTGGCCTTGCAATGTTCCTTCTGTAGAGAAACGGCCACCACCCTTTCTCCTACAAACCTTGAAAATAAAGGAACTAAAACATCACTAGACTGACTGGAGAGGGGGCAGTTTCCCGATTTTGTAAAAGGGAGTTTTGAGGGGGAGTTGCTGTAATTGGGGATAACATATTCATCCAGAAGGCTGCTAAGCTGGTCAACAGGTTCAAGCTGGGTTTGTGAAGCTACAGCACATTGAACCCTGTAGAAACCACAAGACTATTATTAATCATTTTATCTTAAATAAGAACTATGTATTTTATCTCCAAAAGGTTTATTTTTTAGGTGCCCAAACACAGGGGTATTACTTGAAAGAAGTCTCTCTGCGTTTTATTCAAACATTTTAATTCAGTGTGTTTGGAAGCATTCCAAGGACTGCCACAAACTACACTTCTTAAGTTGAAGAAAATTGAAGATTATATATAGATTCATCATCCTCCATGGTCAATTACATTAACAGTGTGTTACAGCTTCACTCCTGATGCAATTGAATGTTTTATCCCTATTAGTAAATAAACTTTATTTTCGCAACATATTTACCAAAGACAGATTACAATACGTTGTTCCAATAAACTGCTCATTATTGGACTTAACTGCTTTGTTAGGTTTCTTAGTAGAGTTAACTTTACTGCCTGGCTGACAGTAATTTCTAAATAACTATCATTTGTTCCTGTTGCATGCGGGAAAACAGTTATATATGTATAGGTATAAAATGATTAAAAGCGCTTCCATTTTAATAGTGACTTGTTAAAACCATATATAGCTTCAAAAATGAAAATCTCTTATGAAGTGAGGACAATCATTTGGGAACCAATTATTTTACCATTTTTCCCCCTCCAGTTTCATTTCCACCTCATCTGATGACCATTTAACATCATGGAGAAACTGTTCCCCACAGTGGCACCCACTGTTAGCAAAGCTATGTTACTTCAAGTGCACTGCGCAGCAGCCTGCACCCAGCAGCGCCCATCCAGTAACCTGCTGCACTACGCAGGAGGGCACAAGGCCACCCTCATCCCCTCCTTCCACTCCTCAAACCCCCATAGTCAGCTTTTAAAAAAAGCTGTCCAGCCATTTGACACAGAAAAGTCTGGAAATTAGTTTTTGAGCAGAGTCACGTGTACACTGGTATTGTTAGAAACCCAGTGTCGGTCTTTGGAGAGCTGCTGACAGCAGGTTGTCTCGTGCCCCAGAAGAACACATCGGCTCTTCTCCTAGCAGATTTTCAGGCACACAGTTCCCTGGATGATAACCAACTGCGGCTCAGGGCAAACTGCAAATTTCAGAATTGGCTGTTTATTTCACACGCTCATTTTACAGATGCGTTTGTAATACAGAAAATTAATTGCCACTAGAAACATAAAGGAAGTATGTTTAATTGCTGTTATGCAGTAGTTGATAGACTTTGAAATTTAAGTTCAGGAACAGAAAATAAACTGCTCAATTTCATCATCTCCCAAAATACTGAAGATAAAAGATGAAAGATACTGACGTAGAACATTACTTTTTAAAAGAATGCTTAAAATATTGTCTGAGAGATACATGAAGACAGCTCTTTCTTTTGGCGACAGACATATACGACATGGAGAATTGAAACATCTGAAGGGGCAGAAAACATCATCATCCTTGATTTGACCACTTTGACTTTGCGCATACACAAGGTTACTCTGGTTTTTGTTGTCCTTACAAATTCTTAATTTTAGCTGGTTCAACAGTGACATTCGACAAAGTTTGAATTACACCATAGTAAGATTCAAGTCTGGTTTCACTTCTGAAAAACGCTGCATTTTGCTACCTCTAAGTGCCTTAACATCACAGAATCACAGAATCGTTTAGGTTGGAAGGGACCTCTGGAGATCATCTCGTCCAACCTCCCTGCTCAAGCAGGGTCACCTAGAGCATATTGCCCAGGATCACATCCAGACGAGTTTTGAATATCTCCAGCGAAGGAGACTCCAGCACCTCTCTGGGCAACCTGTTCCAATGCTCTGTCACCCTCACAGTGAAGAAGTTTTTTCTCAGGTTCAGATGGAACTTCCTGTGGTTCAGTTTCTGCCCATTGCCTCTTGTCCTGTCGCTGGGCACCACGGAGAAGAGGCTGGCCCCATCCTCTTGACACTCCCCCTTCAGATACTTGTACACGTTGATGAGATCCCCTCTCAATCTTCTCTTCTCCAGGCTGAACAGGCCCAGCTCTTGCAGTCTTTCTTCATAGGAGAGATGCTCCAGCCCTCTAATCATCTTGGTAGCCCTCCGCTGGACTCTCTCCAGGACTGCCATGTCTCTCTTGTACTGGGGAGCCCAGAACTGGACACAGTACTCCAGGTGAGGCCTCACCAGGGCTGAATAGAGGGGCAGGATCACCTCCCTCGACCTGCTGGCAACACTCTGCCTAATGCACCCTAGGATCCCATTGGCCTTCTTGGCCACAAGGGCACACTGCTGGCTCATGTTTAACTTGTTGTCCACCAGCACTCCCAGGTCCTTCTCGGCAGAGCTACTTTCCAACAGGTATGCTATCCATCCAGGATAGCATTCCTGAAAAGGGGTTTTCATAATCAATAGTTACTCTCAACTCCATGCAGACCAAACTGCATTTTCTGACTACGTAAAGGCCTACCGGAAAAGCAGGGCACCTTTAACTGAACAGCAGTTCAAATATAGGAATATCACTGACAAGTACTGAAAAATTACCACAAACACCTTAAAAATCCTGTTGTTCTAGAACAACAACAATAGGAATTTATTCACTTTCTAGGTTTTTCATCTGTAAAGTGGAAAGGCTCAGATTGGCCAGCTTTTTACACATATCCATGAGACTAGAAATGGGTTTTGTTAACAGAAGCTACAAATATTCAATCCTGATCTCCAAAGGCTGGGAAAAAAAATTAACAAAATAAAACGCATCTTTTTCCAGTGTCCTTTGAAGACGAGATCATGAATTCTTACAGGCTCAAGCCACTAAGACCATCAGTTCCCACAGCTTTAATTTCTTCCAGTAACACTGCTGTATCTTTGCTTAAGACATTCATCTATTAATAGCTTGAGTGCTCATCCTGTCACACAATTTGCCAAGCCATACTGTTGATGTCTTAGTATAAAATTGGAAGCTCAGGATTTACTGCAATAACAATGTTAAAAAAAACTAAAAGAGAAAGACATCTGTAAACAGCAATCAAAATGAAAAGCATCTGGCCCTCTGCTACAGTTTGTAATTCAAACTGGGAAATCGTTTTAATTAAAAGTAATCAGTAGGTTGCAGAATCTTTCCAATCTTTCTAAAAATAAGGATTATGAAGTGAACAAAATTGTTCTGTTTCGCATTACCCTGTATAATGGAACTACATAACTGGAAAGCTGTTAGCTGCTTAAACTTTTTTTTTTTTTTTGCGCGCATTGTAGGAGATGACTGAAAGCACCAGCTAGCATTGATTTCATTTTAGTTCATTTTTTTCCCCCCCACCTGCCTCTTGCTTTCTAAAGCATTTGTCTTTGGGGCAGGCGTATATCCTATTTGGTCCCAAACAGAAACTGCAGTTCTGCTCAGAATTTTGTCTTTTGGCTTGCCTTACATTTTTCACACACATGCAGCAGGATGGATGAGTCACTGAATAAGGTATTGGACTAGGATTTTAAAAACTTGAGTTCGAGTGCTGACTCAGCTTCAGGTTTCCTCAAATCAGCAACGTGGTCTGTCTAGGAGCTCACTACCTACTCAGAGGCTGGAACTCCTTGATCTCATAGTGATGCTCTGGCGAGTAATAAATACCCAAATAGCTATGAAATAACCTGTAACAGGTAATTCAAAGAACTCTCAGCAATCTACTGGAGACAGAGGCTAAAAAACAGTAGGTATATTGTCTGGGTTTAAAAACTTCAAAGTTAGATGTGGAGCGTCAGGTTTATGGAAAACGGATGCAGAAACCCAAGTTTAAGTCCTAGTTCTACGTTTGTCCCCCAGCGGGTAAATATTTACTTTTCCTCCTTCAGCTTGAATGTTTTTAGTTAAGGTTATTTCATTAACAAGTTTTGTTTGTTTTCCTGACCTAGAACAGGAAAATATTTGAAAATGGTAAGTTTTAACTGAATAGGCAAAAGTATTTCCTAGCCCTGTAGAGCATGGCTGTTTTGAAGATTTTTACATTCGAATCTTTGTGGAGCAATTTATTTACTCTAGTTCAATACAGACTGACTGAAATGCTAATGGATCTTTTTAATCCCCTCTAGCACAACTCAGTGGGAGAACGCGCTGTTCCTCCACAATACTGTGTTGCGGTAACCCAGCACTCCCTCTATAACTATTTGAAGTCTTCCAACAGTACTGCTTCATTTTCATTTCTTTCAGTGTGAAATTCTGAAAGTTATTTTATAATTGTGCTGAAGGTTCTATTTTCTGTCAGCATCCACAAGCCACTCATACATCTTTCTGATTTTGATCCAAAGGGAAATCAAGTAATACAGTTAACACATGGTTCTCATTCAGATACAAACTTCAAGGTCAAAATTCTATAGGTTTATTGTATGTCACTTTTCTGCTAATGATTTCACACTTCAGTTGCTAGAAACAGGGGATTCTTTTCCCACTTAACTGTATTGTTTATTCATTTTGGCTATTGTTATTAATGGGTTATTGAATTGAAAAGTGAAATCCAGATTTTGCCTCAGTTAACCTGCTTGGAAGACCATCCTCTGGTTCAAAGGCTGACTAAACTAGGTAAGCAGTAGTTTCTGCAAAACTAGCAATTATTTCTTTAGTCTTCAAGTGGGTAGAGAAAACAAGACTCAAAAAAAGACTCTGCTCCTCCACTGTAGTACACTAGCAAGCATTGTTTTGCTTTTAGATCAGAGAAAATATTTGGGTTTAAGTATAACCTGCAGCTCAAGTTTCAAGTACTTTCACAGAAGTACAAGCTCATAAAAGCCCTTGAGCGTGGGCTCTCAGAAATGGAGATTCATCATCAGGTAACTCAGATAAAAATTTCAGAGCCAGAAGGAGAATCTAGTCTGATAGTATAGAGAATACTATGGAGGGTTAGGGCAAACATCATATTAAGGAAGAGAAAAGCAGCCATGAAATAGTACACAGAGAAGCTACTAGGTAGAGAAGTCTGTTGAATTAACCTTCCATGTATTTGCAATATAAAATAACCTTCACAACTGAATCATTTTCTTGGTGGGCGATAGGCACAAAGATACAGTACATGAAAATGCACAATATTAGGTCATACAAAAACATACAGGATGTGTCTGTGCTGGTTTTCCTTTCTTGGCCACCAATCTAGCCTAACAGTAGTTCTGGTCTTCTAGAGTACCCCAGAAACACTTGGTCAGGGCTTACAACAGACATGCAGTGTAGCCCTGTATTTTCTGAGTTTTCAGGATTTTGTTTTTTAGCCTAAAATTTTTCCAGTTTAGAGATTTCTGCTTTCTCAAGGCTATTAAACTAAGTTGCAGTAACCATGCTGTGAGAACACTAAGAACTTGAACAAGAGGGTTAGCTATGTCAATGACTGGAAGAGAGCATACCCAAGATAATTTGTAAGAGTTTGACGCTGGGTGAAAAGGAGGACCCTCGAGAGGTCAACTGGAAGTCTCATGTGTATTATGAGCCTCAGTCATAGGCAAATGTCTGATGTTATCAACTGCAACAGAAAAAAGCTAACACTATATGTTGTAGAAGGCTGGGGAAAATTAATGTTTCTTTGGAAGCCTTGTTAAACATGAGGCAGCATAATTCTTATTCTTAAGTTTATTTGAATCTCAGATCCACAGTTCCAGTGACTTATCCATCAAATCCCTTTTCTCTCTCAGCACAGCAACTGGAGAGGGCACACCCGCAAGACTCAACAGTAACACCTCCTGTGAATCACTGATTTTCAAACAGGCACTTCCCTGCTCCTACTGTGCCCTGCACTACAAGCACTCTAAGCAAACATAGTGGTAAATTTCTACAGGACATCATTCCTTCAAATTCCTCCTTAAGATTTATTCTTTGTTGTGATGCCTACCCACCTATCCTAAATAAAAGTTAGATTACATGCAGCACTCATTTCCCATCCTGCTAGTCAACAGTTTTTCATTCGTTCCTTGCACCTCCTTGGCCTGGTCTTGACGCTAACTCTGTAGCGTCTTCAGTGTAGAACTTTTTTTGTTTTGTTCTTTGAATAGAACACCAGATGCTAATACGAAAAGCAGGTTTTCCCTTAAAAAGAAACATTTTTTTACACCGGTGAGGTGTTCACTAGTTTTTATTTGCCTCAAAATATTGCAAGTAAAATGAAGATACACTTCACTCCATATAAAGAGAAAAATCTCAAAATGAAGGTTCTGCTAGAAAGGTAAAGAAACAAAACCAGAGTTTGTGACCACATGAATCTTGCAGTTTGGAGAGCACCAAATGATTTTTTTTTTTTTTTAAAAAAAAAAAGAACAGTCTGCACTTGAATACTTTGACCAGCTACTAAAAGACCTCTACAGAATTTGACATGAAGTTTAAGTCACCCTCTACCAAGTGAGGTCAGTGAGATAAGTCCTAAAACATGTGACTATGAGAACCAAAAATAGTTCAACAGCAAAGGAAGGCTTGAGAAAGCAAGTCTCAAATTCAGCCAAGCCAGCATAAGGAACAGCACATACACACACAGACTAAAGTCTGGAGAAGCGAACACCAAAGACTTGTGGATGTAAAAAGATCACTTAAGGCAAAATAAGAAACTCTGAAATCCTGGGAGCTGCCACTAGTCCATAAAGAACAAAATTTTGCATATTTGCCCTTATGGCACTAAGGCTGTTTGTGAAGATTATCATGACAGTCACACCGCTAAAAAACCGCCTTCCAAGCGGTCAGATACAGTTAAAACAAAACAAATAAGTGGCATCATCTCAAAACTCCCAAGAGAGAACTGACGAGCAGTTCTCTCTAAACAAGGAGCAGTCAAAGTACAAAGAACATCAATTTAGAGCTCTGCCACAAAATTTAAAAACTAATTTTCTTGTTGCTGCCTGACAACAGTGATGTTGAAGTCTCTGGGGAACATGGAGACATAGCCATTATGTACTAACACCTAATCACTCACCGCCCACGCATCAGGCAGGATACCTCAGAAGTTACTTGACCATTGTTATCCCACACACTGCTTATACATTTTAAGTGTTGAGGTGTTGATATCTTGCTATTTTTTGGCTTTGAAAGGAAGACAAATGAACACATCTTTAAAAAACTCCAGTGGAAAGACACACTGCATCATATGGGAATTCACATCATGCCATGCTGAACACTTAAACCCAGGATATAAAGCAATTCTTGGTCAGAGCATAAAGGGCTGTAGGCTAAGGCTGAACAAAAACACCCCATTTTCTTGATCACAGAAATAAAGTAACCTGATACAGCAGCTTCATTAGTCATATGAACAGACAGTAGTAAAACTAGCACATCTATTCAAGCACACTAACCCAACAGACCCGGCAAAGAAATGCCACCTTAGGCACAGAGATGTACCTAGCCATCACTCAAAACAGCACCTCAAGATACCAGTAAGCAAGCATGTACATTGGGGCATATTTTCCTAGACAGCTTGAAAAAGTGGAGCAATTGAAGAGACACACCCCGCATACTCTTGGACAGCAAAAACAAGCGTTTCTGCAGTGTATGTTTTATGTAAGGAATAAGTTTGGCCTACTGCAATTTGTTAACTTAGAATACATTCAACTGTAAAATTACTCTGCGAAATAGGTTAAATGCTCAAATTTCAGTCTGACTTGTTTATTAAATCTTTTTTGGGGTACCTTGATAGGAAAAGTCTTTTGCAAATCAGAGAAACATATTTGTTTTCCTGAGCTGAAACAAGAACATAGGCCATTAAAACATATTTTAATTACGTTTTCTTTGATTACAATATCAGTAATATCCTTCCTTTGCATTATTTTTCACAATATTTCCATTAGTTCAATATTCTGTTTGTGCATGTTACCTTTTCTTCTCCCTCAAAACTCCTAGTTTAAGGGACAAAGTACAACAGAAAGAACAGTGATAGGAAAGAACAGTGACAGGAGGAAAAAGCTCTTTACAAAATAGTTTTAGAACACTGATATAATTCAAAAGAAAAGATAATCAAGACAAAGCAATGCAAAGGAGAAATATAAGAGTATTCAGAGAATAAGCACTCTGAAGAGAGAAGTTCCTCCCCCCACCCTAAAAGAACACAGGAGGGTGGGGGAAAACATGACAACTCTAGATTTTTTTTTTCCTCCTGAGACAATTCTAATGCTAACCCCACCTGATTGTAGAAGTTGCTGTAGGACTACTCTAGTAGACAAAAAACAAAAAAAACCAAACCCCCCCCCCCCCCCCCCAAAGTTTGGTAGAACAGAGATGTCCCCTGGAGCTATTCAGCAGGGAGCAACACTTAAGTGTTCACACTTCAATGAACATAGAAGATGGGGAAGGAGAGAATAAGACAGGCTGCTACACAATCTGCAAACTCCAACATAGGAACTGAAAGGGAGAGTCTTTAGGTCCAATTTAGCTGACAGCAGAGGTTTTACATGCATCAGCTCCTTTTTAGTCAGACTACTGTGAAAACAGAATCACTGAACAGGATGCAGAACCATTTCTGCTTCATCAAATAGCAACTGTCCTTCGCATGGGCTCCCCTCTTCTGACCACTGCCCCAACTCCTTCCTCTCCCTTCCTCTGTAAATGTCTACACACACACTTCCCTATGCCCACCTGTGGCTATTACAGGTGAGTCAAGTTACTTCCAGAGCTGTTATTCAGGGCCTGGAAGCACTTCCCAGTTCTAGGCAAGCGTGCACATCGCTTGCCACCCCAGCAGCAGCAGGTAACACAACACGTACTTCCCTTCCGTGCCAACCCTGTTTCCTCAGAAACGACACTGGGTTTTGCAGAGCAGAGGGGTGACATGGCACAGGGCCCCGGTTGCTCAGCATCGCAACAAGCTCCCACCGCATGCGCCCTGGGTACAACCAGAGTGAGCTGGCACAGGCTAATGAACACCCAACCTTCGCTTCCAGTGACAACACTATACTGTACAGGGCACTACCCCTCAGCAAGAAAGAGTTTTAATTAAATCTACATGCCACATTAAAAAAGATTAACGCATCTTTCATGGAGTAATTTATTGACCGACTATAGCTTACACTGGGCTTTACACACTGATTTTGTTTTAATTTATTTGATACCAGTGACTGACGATCAGCCATTATTTCTGAATTTACTTCGTTGATCTCCTTTAATGTATTGAGTTAAAAGTCAAATTCAACCTATTTTAGTGTAGCTAAATTGTTTCAGCTTTAATTTGTTTGCAGGACTTATCTTTTTTGTCATACAAGTTAAAAGGGCTAGACTTGATTTTGAACAGCCATAAAAATATTTGATGGATATTCTTTGCAAAAGTCATGTTTCACTAGGGTCATTCTCATTTATGTTCTGTACAAGATGCTGTCATTAGTGTAACCAAAAAAAAAAAAAAAGTAAAACCCAAAAGTCAGGGAAGGCATTCTATTCAGTACTCTCACCTCTCTCACCTTCTACAAGTTCTCCTTTTGGTGAAATACAGAACTGTATTTATGCTACTTCTCTCTACTCGGATAGAGTCTGCAACTGGTTAAAAAAGTCCCAGGCAAGATCCCAAGCAAGTATTTGGGATGCACAAATGGCCTAATGAACTGCATTTCTGACATGAACTCAGATTTGAGAGTGACTACCGACTTAAGCTGATGAATGTCATGTAAATAGAAATTAGTCTTAGACTCTGGCTAGAGCATTACCTCATTCTATCTGCACTCAAGCTTATAACATACAGCATACAATCGTTTGCATTGTTTTTACATCATAAAGCTTATGGGCAGAAAGAATCATTGCTTTTTCTGCACCTGCACAGCATTTTTTTTCCTACGAGTCAAGAGTCCTGATACATTAATATAAATAATACATATACTTTTGATGAGTGGCATACAGCCAATATACCTTTTCTACAGAGTGAAAAATCCATGAGATTAAATTAAAAAAAAAAAGTGAGAGAGTCTATTATCAGGAGAGAGTACCAAGATTTCTTTCTTTCCAGAAAAGACAAACCTCATCTGAACAGCAAATTTGACCTCTGGGTTTCATCAGGCTTCTTTTTAATCTATTATCAGTAAAATGACTTTGTTTTTGCAGGAGGAAAATATTTTCTCATGCACAATTGTGGCCTATTTTTATTAATACCTCTGCTGAGTGCAACTGAAAATAGAATTTTTAAGATTTTGTTCTACAAGTTCCTTAAAATTTTAAAAGCTTGTTGTTAATAATTACTGATGAATTAAGCCAAAGTGAGAACTAACACTACCAGAAAAGTTGATTTCATGGGTACTTCATTATAAAAATATAGCATACGCAGGACTGGCTAAATGTATCCTTTGCGCTTATCTTGAACATATTCACTCCTAACAGATCTCAGGGGCATGTCATCTGTCTGGACATCTTGTAATTTAAAAGTTTAATTTGATAATTATTTCCGTCTCCACCACTAGCCCTAACTCTGATAAAGCAAGCTTACTAATTGCCTAGTATGTACTATTTTATCAAGCTAACATAAGCTGAAGGATAGCAACATAAAGCCATTCCTTATCAAGCCTTGAGAGGAAATTCATACCTTTAAATGCAATCTATACACTGATACACTCAGCCTAAAACCTGAGAAGCTGGTTAGGTTGTCTCTCAGACCTCCATTATGGATAAAGCAACATTTTGAATAAAGCACAGAACTCTTTCTTCATTTAACCTTGTAACCACTTCTATCAGTGTGACCCTCTATAGTAAACATGACCCACAGGTTTGTAAGCCCATTGTAAATACAACCCCTTCTTACTGAAATTTCATTGGATCACCTACTACATAAGGGGATCACAGGCAAAGAAAGAGCACTTTCTCCTTTTCTTTGTGGAAGCTGTCACCATTCTTTCTTTCCCTAACACGTAGAGCATGGACTATTACAACACGTTCTTTCTCAGCCTTTCTGAAGGGTTAGCTGGGACAGCATTTAGCAGTCCCTAATGCGTTTCTTAATTGGAGCACGTGAACTATATTCAGTAGCTCATCCCATGTTTTTTCCAGATGTAATCGATATCTGTGTCAAACAATAAAAGCAAGACCTACCACTACAAGCTTTCAGCTACACTGAGAGTAGACTGATCCCTGACTGCATCTATCTCATGCTCTTTTTCTGTGTGCTCCTGGAAATACACAGACAAATGTGAGCAAGACCTGGCCTAATTTCAAGCTCAGTGACAGCTGAATAATTGCAGTAAATATGCTGAGAACACACTAACATACAGCATTCATAAAGACACATCCTTCAGATTCAGTGCTGCCAAGAGCAGCTTTGCAGTTTCTACGCTGCTCGGAGCACAGGCAAGGCTGCAGCTACTAGAGAAAACTATTTATTGGTCCTCAGTCATAAACATGGGTGCAGTACCCACATATAGCCAGGTCTATCCTGGCTGGATACATCCAAACTGCTGCACACACCAAGCATGGGGAGGCACACATCCCTCAGCGGCCTGACAACGTTCAACACAATACAGTGCAGTTTTCACACTCAGGTTTCCTTTAGGGAAAAATATGACAGTTTGGACAGGAAGCCAACTATGATATGCTCCAATAGGGGCCTAGAGTTGAGTATTCTGCAGCGCACATCTCCCTTAGTTAAACTAAGCCTCTAATCCTGGATAAATCTCCAGCTATCTGCAGAAACAGTGCTAAAGAACAAGGAGCGAAGAGAAACTATCTGAACAAGAATAAAGTCTCACTAGTCTGAAGAGAAACCTTAAGAATAAAGTCTCACTAGAGCATTATTACTGCCACAACTGAAGCCAAAAGCATTTCCTCAGATACACACTAAGGTTGTTCTGTCATTCTTGCTATCCTTGAAGGTGCATGGCTTTCTTGCATGAAAAAAATTAAGTTAATAGTTATGATGGCTCAAATCAAGGCACATTTAAATGCTTAGGTGAAAAGACCAACTAGCTCTTTATCCGTTAGGGGGTTTGGACTGCCTCCTGCTCGTTAAAAGCATATATACAAATTCTGTCATTTAATTTCAGTTGCCTGAATTTTGTCACTAACTAGTCAGCTAAGTCACAGAAATAGGAAACAAGGGCAAAAAGCTGAAATGTACTGCAGTCACAACTACTGGTGCTACAAACAGCAATACAGCGTGAACTGTCAGAAAAGAGTAAACAGAATACAGCTGCATACTGAAAAACAATGGAAGCGTGTAAACTTTTGTAAGTCAGATGCTACTGGCAGCTGCATAGCTTTTTACAGCCAAAAAAACATTAACTGGAGTTTTAAGCATATAGAAATGGAGACCGATATAGCAGCATATTTGAATAGTAAAGGCAAAAAACCCCATACTTCCTATAACTAGTTATGATTTCTCGTTATACAAATGTGCCTTGAAGAGTCACATTACTGCAGGGTTATTACACCCAATAACTACTGACCCCTAGGTCACAAATTAAAATAAACCAGATCTACAACTCTATTTAAATTATAATACATCTCTCATTTCATGGAGGAATCTCATCATGAAGATCATAACTGCAAATTGCCCACCACACACATTAGGCAGAAGTTGGATTTATTTTAAATTAAAAAGTAGCATTTCTCATACCCCATCAGCATACCGTAAGGGTGATTAAAACACATTTTGGAAAGTCATAATTTCGGTTTGTCTTCAACTTTCTACTATAGAGAAACAAGTTACTTATTTGAATTAATATTCTTGATGCATCTTACAAGAAAAAGATATACTGGAAAGAAACAACAAAAAGTATCAGAAACAAAGTTACATTTATCCGTACTACCTTAGAATATCAGAAGAAATCTGAGACTACTGTTAAACAGATTTAATAAAAATAGCTTCTTCAAAAATCAGGTGAAGCTTAGGGCAAGAAAAGTAACATAAGCATCCAAGCATTTAATTATTTGTAAGGGATATATTAAAGGCACCAGTAAAGCGTGAATTGCTTGATAATCCAAGGTGGTTGCAAGACAGGTAAAGTGTTTCCCAAGTATCTTGCGTAAATAAAGTACTACCCAACCCTCTTGCAGAGTTTTAGCTCTCCAGTGCATGCCACAGTACATAAGAGACAATACTTAACATCTAAGCTGGAGAGCCAAGGCTGTATTCCCCCATTGAGAGGTGGGTATACACGGTCTCCTTGCCTACCCTGGTTCCCAACAGAAAGGGGCCTGAGCAGAGAAGCAGGGAAAGAGCCACTACACCCTACGAGTAGTCAGAGCACTGGGACTCCCAAAGACAAAACAGCAAGCACCTGCCTCTCCGGTTAGAGAGGGGAGCTATAGTCCAACATTACCACTGTACTACTAAACAACCCAAGCTGGTCGCCTAGATTTCAGTAGGGAACCCAAGGGGGAGTTCTTATGTCAAATAGATTTATTTCTGCTTTTCATGGATTTTGCTGAAAGGAGTTCTATTGAATGAATTCTCTTACGAATAAAGATTCATTTAATCACTTCTCTTTAGAGTTTGTTTTAGGGAACTTCTGAGTACCCTTGCATATTTAATAGTTCATAATAGCGTGAACACTCTTGTCTGCAAGACTTGGAAATAATATAGCATCCATCACTTTTGTCCCACAGGAGCTTAAAACATTTGACCAGCTTTATGTACAAAGATTGTAATACACTGAAATGCAGTCAACAATAGCTAAGAATAACAAAATTCAGGCTAGAAATGATGACTAGAGGGATAAAAATTTGGGAGAATGTTGTCCCTGTTTAAAGCCTATAAGGCTACAACACTATTTGTTAAAGGACACAAAATCTAATTACAGAATAGCACTTAAAAAGCATAACAATAAGCAGTAAAAATAAGAATTATGGAACTGAAGCAGCATAACACAGATCCAGTCTCAATCATTTGAGACAAATAAATACCTATCAACTTCTGTGGATTCTATGCTTATTTTTAATTTTGTTAAGATCCAATGAGAGACATTTGTGCTAACAATGCACATGAACATAGCAAACCACTTTTTTTTAATTTAAGTCTACAGGAGACTGCTTCTTTCCATTTTTATTCTACAAAGAGAGAGAAAAGTCTTAGAAACACAGCAGTTCTACCCCAAACATCTTCCATTTGTTTAATGCTACATAAAAAAAGTTTTATTTAAATTAATGATAAAAGTGCCAGAGAAGCATCATGCCCTTTGGTAAGTGCCTGTGATGTAAAAATAAAAACAAAGTAAAAGCATTTCTAACACATTCTATACAAAGCAGAAACACCTGGGTACTGTGTCAGTATTTTTTTGGTAGTTCAACTATCTGGACAAAGTTCTGTCTCGCAAACTAAGGTCATTCTGAGCAAATGCTAATGGAATGATCCATCATGAACAGTTCGTTTAATCCCATTTTTGAGAGAGACACTTATTTGTGAACTGATTCTGCATTGTTTTGGACAAGTGTACAGAATAAAGTTTAGAAAAACACTTGGATTGTGGGATACTAGTAAGTTTTTCCACTTTGAACAATTCATGCTTTAAGATGAGACTAACAACTGGCAAGAGATGAACAAAAGTCCCCAAATTCCAAACCCTTCCTACATATCCAAGTATTGTCCAAGATTTCACTGCAGTAGTTATAAGCAAAACAAAGATTATAAAGTCTTTAGGGAAGAACCCTTACTGAAGAGTAAAACAAGGCATAACTGATGAACACAGACAAACTGGAACAGTATTAGAAAACAAAGGGACATGTAGATCATCATGATGGACAGCTGACAAGTATGCAAAACAAATCACTGTCAGGCTATACAGCCACCAAAACAGACAAGCTTGATAAGGTGTTTGAAAGAATGAGGCCTATGGATATTTGTGGTGATTTTATCCCATGAAATATGGGCAATATGGGGGGAAAAAAACACACAGAAGTACCTCTTTGAAGGGATGGACCTAGGCAAAATTTGACATACGGATAGACGATAACATGAAAAACAGAAAGGGAAATAAGGGTCTCTGATGGTGAAGTCAAGATGTTTGATGCGACAGAAAATTGGCAGCCTGTGAAAGAATACAAAGGGAAGGTAACAAAAGTCAAAGCAACCAGTGGTACACAAACTTCTGGCAGCATTTTCAACTCATATGCAAGTCTGTTGCCAAAGCTGAGACATTAAATGCTAAAAGCCTGCTCAGGGAGCAACAGAACAGAGCACACATCTTAGGCGCGCTTTGCGGAAAGAATTCATTAATGTACCTGAATAGGCTAAATGAAAACATAAGAATATCTGATAATTGAGATTATATGCCTGAATCCTAGATGGTCCACATGACACAGAAGCAAGCAACTATATCCCTTTGACAAAAAGGGCAGAGGCCAAGTAATCCGCTTTAGTCATTTCAAGCCTGAGCTAATGGCAAAGAGATAAGTCAGTGGGACAGATCAAGGTGTTAGTTCAGAAAAAAGAAAACAAACGTGAAATAGGGAGTTGTATCTATGGGCTGTTCACATGAGGGAAGTGATGTGCACATGGATTTTCAGCCAACAGTTAATTCCTAATGAACTTCATGAACATGTTGGTGACATCCATAAACATTTCTAAAACAGCTACAGCAATATTTGCAAAGGGTAAAATTCAAACCTGCCTAGAGTGGCAGGACAAAGTCTGTATAAAGAGCACATAACATAGTATTTCTTTAAAGTTTTCCCAGAGTTACAATTATGGCACCTTTCATTGATTTGCTATATCTGCCTATGAAATATCAAATTTGGAGAAACTTAAACAGAGTTCTGCATTCTCTGGCCATACAGCTCTCCCTCATCTACTGCTCTGGTTATGACCAAGATAAGAAAGCAAGGACACAGACACAGCATCTTATTTCTAAAGCTCTCCTCACAAGCAAAATACTCTCACCAGAGCTATAGTGACCCACGGACCAAAAATTATTTTTTCATTATTCAAATTCAGCAAATGCCAAGCATTCTGTGGGCTGTGGTAGATAAAGATAGACCTTCAGCTGAAAGACAGTATTTTGTATGAATTCTGAAAGCCATTGACCTCAGAAGGTCTGTCTGTGTATGGATGTCCAAACAGCGCTGGTATTCTTCAGCCAGGAAGTAACTAGGTAAAGATTCTCAAGGATGTGTTTTCAAAGCATCTTGATAACCAGTGTTGATTATGGTGTTCTCTTCTTTTGTTTCCTGCAGTCTGAAACCACTGTACAAAACTTGCCTGTAAACCTCAACGTGTTCAGGCTTTACCTTTGAAGACGTACTAATATGTTAGGCTGGCTGAATGAGCTGCTCATGTCCGTTTCCGTATATATTCGCACACAAACACGCACAGAGCAAGTATCTCATTTACGTCACTGCTCTATACAAGCGCTACAAAACCACAAGGGCACTACTGTCAAAACAAGGCATAGCATACCACACTGGCAAAAACAATCATCTTAAGCCACATTAATAGTTTTCTCTTTTCGTATTTACTAGGGTCAAAGCTGAAAAAGCATGTTAAGGCCTGTTTTCTCCCTCAGTAAAGTTACTCACAAGTTGGTTCTCAGTATACTTTGTTCCAAACTGACACGGACCTACCCTTTCCCCTCCTCTCCTTTTCTTTAAACGGTACCATTGAAGGACAGTGGGATAACACAAGACTCCTTCTGAGATCTCTGCAAAATCATCAGACAAGTACTCCATTTAAACACTACAGTTAAAGTAATCAGCTTGAACTCTTAAAAGTTTTTCTTTTTTTTTTAAAGCCAGTTCTACAGACATTCACATTTTCAGGGTAGCAATTTTTAAGGCATTTCAGTTAGAGCTGTTGGAATTTTTAAATTTGAATTTATTTGCTCAGATACTGAAATATAGATACAGGTGTTCAGGTAAATGCTTTAGGCCGAACACACAGGCAAGATTTCTCAAGTGCTTCCCATGCAAATATTGAACATAAGTCCATAAATACAGATCAGGTTGGTTTATCTGCTAGGCTTTTATTTAGATTGAACAACTGAACCATGGATAACTGAGACGGTGTTTCAAAATACAAGGTAATAACCAGAATCACTTGTTTGCTGCATTTTGTTCTTTGCCCCATCAACGCATTATTACCCATTCTATGCTGCTGCTTCATTCCTCAATGCACTGCCTGTAACAATTTCCCAAGACAGTGTTTAGGAGAAGACTTAAAGCCTTTAGCAGAACTTTCTAGCTACCTAGTTGAGATGCAAAAAAGGACAAAATTCATACTTCTTGTGGTAAATGCTCACTTATCCTCTGAGGAAATGTTAGGAGTTTCCAGCTGCCAGAATCCCACTTTCCTTGTCCAGTTCTCAAACTGGACGATAGGACAAATAGACAGAGGTTTCTTTCAGAAAGAAATTTTCTTTTGAATGATTTAAGACAAATGAGGTATCTCTGTGAAGATACTGAATGTGGCTATTTTTGAATATTTTCTTGTGCAGCGCATATCCACCTACACTGTGGTGCCCCAGGAAAGATTCTTAAGTTATGTTCCTTTATGGTGTCTAAAACCACCACTGAATCTAGCATTACAGGTCAAGGCGTGCAGCCAGCTGTATCCCAGACACACATTAGCTTTCTCCACCATCAGAAAGGGACCCTGGGATACGGACTATAGCAAAGGGAGGTGTGGTCTCACAGCATGCTCCAAACAGTCCTTGACCCAGACAATCAAGAGACTAGACCCTACACGATGCTTCAACCTGTGTTTACCATTCCTTTTAGATTCAGGCTTTATGGTATATTTGGGGTCCAAATCACAACCACGCGATGACAAAGAAACTGTTCTGAAGACCTAGAATGATAATCCATAACAGTATTTCTTCAAATTGGTAGTGACCTTCCCCTATATCCTCCTAAGGGAGGATACTTCTTGTAGCACCTGACCATAGGGCTAAGAATACCACCAACAGGTAAAAAGAGAAATCTGCTAAAATTACTGCTGATTATTTGGTCAATAGGGTAAGACAGGGAGGCAGGAAGGAACCAGTCTTGGATTGGGCATCCTATTTGATGAACCTTGTAGGATGCAAGACACATTCACTGATATTTACAATACCAGCTCTTCATGAAAGGAAATTAATACAGTTGGCTTTGTTTCAAGGCTTGTTCCAAGTGCAGGATACCCGAGAACTCCTTTCCCTTTAGCAAGACTGCATCACTTTGACCCTCATTCATCCTTCCACTCTGGAGTGTTTCTGAGGATGAGTAACACAAGTAGTTTTATTTGCTTAACTTCATGAGTCAATGGCAGACGTACAAACAGAACTCCTGTAGCATGACGACCAACCCAACATTAACTGGATCATAATATTCAAACATACAGGGGAATAATGTAAGTCTTGGCTCCTGAACATGATTTATCCTATGATTTTGGAAATAGGAATGTTATAAAATTGACGCTACCAAGCTAGAACGTCAAGCACAAACATTTTTCGTGATGAAAAATCATGAAAAACGATCAGCTAGACTACTAACCTAGACAGGTATTCTGATCAACTAGATATACTGAACAACATTCAAATCTTTTGATTTATATTATGTTCTTCTCTAAAAATATTTTGCAGCATATGACTACCCCGTTAGTCAGAGCTGCTTGCAACGTTAACTAATATAAAGTTTATGGTTAAAGGTTAACATCACAAATACGATACTTAAGGGTTTTACTGTAGATTTGTGTTTTTTACATCAATATTCAATACGCAGTACAAAGTTCACACAGAATAAATAAGGCAACTTCAAGCATCAGATATTTTGCTGTTTCTAACCTACTTAGTCTAATGAGAAAAGTGGAACTTTAATACTATTCATGATGAAATGTCTTGTCAGTAACAACCAGGCCATCAAATTCAGTTTTATTTTCTCTAGAGAACTTGCAGTGAGCTGTTTCATTATATTGAAATTGTTTTGTCAGCACACTATTTAAAAGAGCAATAGGAATACGCTGCACAAAAATATGGATGCTGTTTACTGCAACTTATTAAAAAAGAGAAATCACGTAACCTACTGATCTTTTCAGTGTTCAGCACTATCAATACATCAAACCTCCTGAAGTCTTCATACTACAGAATTTGAGAAGGTACAACACGAGTACAAGACATTCAGTTGGACTGAACTATAGTGAAGAGCGTTTAAAACTACCTTCTACAATGTTTATTCATTGAAAATGTAGTACGTGAAAGATTCTGTTTTTCCATTATTACACTATTACTACATTTAATAATTTTTTTTTTAAACCCTATTGCAACGGATCTGTACTTTTAAAATGGCCAGGGCTATCTTTTGTCTTCAACCTCCTATTCAATCAATCATATTTTGGTTGAACACTGGCTAAGCTCTGATTTCATCTATGAATAATCAAGGGGAAAAAGCGTTCCCTTCATAATTAGAAAGCAAGCTTTTAAATAAACACAGAATTTGATAATTTGATCTTAGCTAAGGTGGCACAAGGACATTTCTAACACACACCTAACGAAACACTTCACACACCGTTTTTTCAAGTTTAACATTGATTTTCCAGTATGCTAATCTCAGATCCACTCAACATGTTTTTGAGAATCTGACTCCCCATTTCTCAAGATGATTATCAAGGTTCACCCTTAAGGCAAAATGTTTTTCTGAGCTGAGTAAAAGAGCGCATAATCACTTTCTTGCAGTCCACAGTTTCCTGAAAACTTACAATACCTGTCTGAACCCAACTACTTGGCCAATGTACTTTTGCATTCTTGAACTTTGAAGCTGTGCACCCATGAGGAAACGTTCTCCCACAAAGGTTCTCCTTGCTGGTCCAGTTACAGACCTTACCTTTTTCTTTGGACTCCTCTACTATATATAATAACCACATAGAATAACAGTAATAGAGTAATATTTCAGTGCTTCTGAAACGTTGAAGCACTAACACAGAGAAGTGCTGATATACTTGAGAATTCATGTATTACAGGTCCTCTTGTTAAATACGCACATGTTAACATCTTCCCCCACTTATTTTGCTTGTGGTACCTATTAGATTATCATCTACCACCTAATATTACCTATTCTGCAATGTTACCTAATCTATAAGTGATTAGTTCTCAAGGTGCTTTATAAAGAAGGTCAGTGACTCTGAAAGATGCACCAAGGGCACATGCAAGTGATGTGGCTTCTCCAGTCACAGGAGCAGTGGCACGAAAGCAAAATCAGGTCTTCAAAGGCCTTGTGGAATACAGTACTTGCAATCTTTTCCATATATAATAAACTCCCAAAGGACATCTGTAGGCATAGAGAGATTGAAGGACTCATCTGACTCATGCAATTTTTAGATTGAATGGAGCATATGAATGAAATGAAAGGCCTAAAACATTTTGAACAGATAATATAAAGCAGTTACTTTAAACCTCAATAGATTTAAAAAAGTAGGTGAATTTTTATGCTAAGTTAGACATACATTCAGCCAAACATGCAAGATCTGTAACTAAACAAAGCACAACGATGCATACTAAAACATTTCTTAAAAGTATTTCATTTCCTCATTTCAAATGCCAATTAACAGTTAATCTTCTTTATTCTTCCTGTTCTTCACTGGCTTGAATATTCAGAAGCAGATATGCCTTTTTGGTTTCCTGCACTTACCTTGACCCTCTTCAAATATCACTGAAAGCGTCACTTAAAAGTCTAAGCAGGCCAGGTCCTTAGAGCATTCAATGTTCATTCACAGCTTGAATTTAAAACTATCCTTTCTCACTTGCAAAACATTAATTCAATGAGCATTTCCTTCTTTGGAGATAGGACTGCTAGTTCACTACTTATTTATAGAGGGAGCTTTTAAACCAAAGTTAACAAATTGTGAACAGCAGAAATGAAAAATAAAACAGGAGCATAGTTTCTTGAAGTGAAATTTCTAAACATACAAGCAATTTTCCTCCCTCCAGATTCATGACTCATTTGTTTTGATGCAGGGTTTAGAACATTCACTTCAGAAATCCTGATGGAGATTAAAAAACCACCTAGAAACAGAATTTAAACATCACGAAAATTACACAATGCAAACATATCTCTGCAAGTAACGGAGCATGTTGGCCCACCTCCAGCACAAACACCTGCCATCTGTAAGCCTGTGTAGAACCATCTCCTCCAGTGAAAAAACAGCTTTTCATGAAAACACTTGCAGCGCTAGCACGCTCAGGAACGGGTCACCTCTCATATACTCCAAGGCTAGGAAACTTGATGGAACAATCTTTAGGTTGGAACAACACGTATAGGACCATTACACAAACCCTTCTATATGGTGTCAATACTCACACAGCCCACCTCTAATACAAATCAGTGCTGTCTTTCTGTACCCAAATAATTGTCACCTAAAGTGACAAGTGGATCCAAAATGCATTCACCTATGGCTTGGAGATCCTTAAATCCCTTTCCTCCTGAAACAGTTTAAAAGCAGCAACTCCTAAAAGAAACGTGGATCAAGTAAGACAAATAACATCTGAATATAGCTGTCACCAAGAGACGCAACAGAATTCCAACAAATGAAATACTTCAAAAATTTCATAAAGTTGTTTGAAAGTTTTCCAGTGGATCATCTGCAGAAAATGCTGGTATATTAGTATCAGAATGTTTGTGGAATATGCCGACTGCAAACAATTACTAAAAAAAGGAAAATTTTCAAGATACAGGACTTCAGGTTGCTTTTACTACCCATTTCATTTCAAGTTTCCCATTTTCTCATTCAATTTTTTCCTTGTTTCATTTATCTTTAATGTTATGAATTATTCAATATCACTGAAAAACAATGTTTTATAAAGTTCATTATATTATTTCAGCCTTTCCTTGAAATACTTTCAGATTGCTTTTCCAGCATGCTTCAGATTGAGAACACTAAATTGCTTGAAAGTTTCCTATTTTCAGCTCATAAACAAACAAACAAAAAAAATATTGTTGGGTGGAAGGGGCGGGATACAAACAAAGAACACTTCCTCAACCTCCAAGTATTAAAGAACCTGTTTTAAAACTACTTACATCCATACTGAATCTACACACTTGTGCAGCACTGAAAATATTAAGATTAGGGGTATATAATCATCCACGTGCATTCAAATGTTATCTTTGATATCAAGAGGCCCATCATCCTCTATTACAGGAGAGTCTGATCTACAAAGCTTATTTGATGCAATGCTTGCAGTAGTTAATCATTCTATTAGCCAACAGTTTGGACTTTAGGTAGCACATAGTTCTGCACTATTGTATGCCCTATCACCATCTATGAGGTGAAAATGAAAATTTTTTCCTATTTTCTTGTATTGTTGGCAAAAAAGTGGAACTTCTACAAAGAAGAGATGGACTAACTCTTACCTAAAGAGCCACTGGGTTTTTTTCAACATCCAGAAAGGACTTGGAACACTTCAGCTTTAAAGTTTTCATTCAGAATAGCTGAAGTATTGAAGTGTGTGATTTTTATGAGATCTGAAATCCTTAGGTAGTATAGTTTACTCAGTTCAAAAGCATAACCCGGACATACAAAAGGGACAAAAGGTTTCTCCCTTGCCTCGGCATTACCTTATCATCCTTCTGGTATAATTCGCTATTTCAGTTCGAGAACTGCAACAGTCCAAGAAAAAACACCCAGTGAGCTGCCTATACTTCACAGAACAGAAAGAAAATTGATGCTAATTGCCTGCTCCCCACTACCTCCCACAGTCACCAGGCCTGCAGACTTCTGGGGGGGGGGGGGGGGGGAGGGCAGCATGGAACATGGCTACGGAGGATCCTCTTGCACCTCTCCTGAGAAACTTGCGTGCTCGATTGCCTCTCTGAAACGCTTGCACACCAATGCACGCAGCATGAGGAATAAGCGGGAAGAATTAGAGATCTGTGTGTGGTCACAGGGCCATGATCTCATTGCAGTTACAGAGACATGGTGGGATAGTTCACACGACTGGAATGCTGTCATGGATGGCTATGTGCTTTTCAGGAAAGACAGGCCAGGAAGGCGAGGTGGTGGAGTTGCTCTTTATGGGAGGGAGCAACTAGAATGTGTGGAGCTCTACCTCAGGGTGGATGAAGAGCAAGTTGAGAGCCTATGGGTCAGGATTAAAGGGCGGGCTAACATGGGTGACACGGTGGTGGGGGTTTACTACAGGCCACCTGACCAGGAGGAAGTCATCGATGAGGCCTTCTACAGACAGCTGGAAGTAGCCTCACGATCACAGGCTCTGATTCTCATGGGGGACTTCAACCACCCTGACATCTGCTGGGAAGAGAGCACAGCTAGACACAGTCGAGGAGGTTTCTGCAGAGAATTGACGATAATTTCTTGACCCAGGTGGTGGAGAAGCCAATGAGGACAGGTGCAATGCTAGACCTTGTACTAACGAACAAAGAAGGTCTAGCTGGAGATGTGAAGGTTGGGGGCAGCCTTGGCTGCAGTGACCATGAGGTGGTGGAGTTCAGGATCCTACGAGGAGGGAGTAGGGCAATAAGTAGGATCGCAACCCTGGACTTCAGGGGAGCAAACTTTGGCCTCTTCAGGGACCTACTTGAAGGAATCTCGTGGGTTAGGGCCCTAGAAAGAAGGGGAGTCCAAGAAAGCTGGTTAATATTCAAGCATCACCTCCTCCAGGCTCAAGAGCAGTGCATCCCTCTGAGTAAGAAATCCAGCAAAGCGGGCAGGAGACCTGCATGGAGGAGCAAGGAACTCCTGGCAAAACTCCAGCAGAAGAAGGAAGTGTACAGAATGTGGAAAAGGGGACAGGCCGCTTGGGAGGAATACAGGGGCGTTGTCAGAGCGTGCAGGGATGCAACAAGGAAGGCTAAGGCCCAGTTGGAATTAAATCTGGCAAGGGATGTCAAGGGCAACAAGAAGGCCTTCTTCAAATACATCAACAGCGACAGGAAGACTAGGGAAAACGTGGGCCCGCTGCTGAATGAGGTGGGCGCCCTGGTAACAAAGGATACAGAGAAGGCAGAGTTACTGAATGCTGCCTTTGCTTCAGTCTTCACTGCTAAGGCCAGTCCTCAGGAATCCCAGACCCTGGGGACAAGAGAGGAAGGCTGGAGAAAGGAAGACTCTCCCTCGGTCGAGGGGGATCAGGTTAGAGATCATTTGTCCAAACTTGACATCCAGAAACCCACGGGCCTCGATGGGATGCACCCACGAGTGCCGAGGGAGCTGGCGGATGTTATTGCTAGGCCACTCTCCATCATCTTGGAAAGGTCCTGGAGAACAGGAGAGGTGCCTGAGGACTGGAAGAAAGCCAATGTCACTCCAGTCTTCAGAAAGGACAAGGAGGAGGAGCCAGGAAACTACAGGCCTGTCAGCCCTCCCCTCCATCCCTGGAAGGGTGATGGAACAGCTCCTCCTGGAGGTCCTCACTAAGCATCTGGAGGACAAGGTGATCAGGAGCAGTCAGCATGGATTCACCAAAGGGAAATCATGCTTGACCAATCTGATAGCCTTCTCGGATGGAATGACTGGCTGGGTAGAGGAGGGCAGAGCAGTGGATGTTGTCCACCTGGACTTCAGCAAGGCTTCTGACACTGTCTCCCATCCCATCCTCCTAGGTAAGCTCAGGAAGTGTGGGCTAGATGAGCGGACAGCGAGGTGGATTGAGAGCTGGCTGGCTGGCCGAGCTCAGAGGGTTGTGGTCAGTGGCGCAGAGTCAAGTTGGAGGCCTGTAGCTAGTGGTGTCCCCCAAGGGTCGGTCCTGGGTCCAGTCTTGTTCAATGGATTCATTGATGACCTGGAGGAAGGGACAGAGTGCACCCTCAGCAAGTTTGCTGATGATACTAAACTGGGAGGAGTGGCTGATAGCCCAGAAGGCTGTGCTGCTATTCAGAGGGACCTGGACAGGCTGGAGAGGTGGGCGGAGAGGAACCTCCCGAAGGTCAACAAAGGCAAGTGCAGGGTCCTGCACCTGGGGAGGAATAACCCCAGGCACCAGTCCAGGCTGGGGGTTGACCTGCTGGAAAGCAGCTCTGCAGAGAAGGACCTGGGAGTGCTGGTGGACAACAAGTTGAGCATGAGCCAGCAACGTGCCCTTGTGGCCAGGAGGGCCAATGGGATCCTGGGGTGCATGAGGCAGAGTGTTGCCAGCAGGTGGAGGGAGGTGATCCTCCCCCCTCCTCAGCCCTAGTGAGGCCTCATCTGGAGTACTCTGTCCAGTTGTACTGGGGAGCCCAGAAGAGAGACATGGCACTACTGGAGAGAGTCCAGTGGAAGGCTACAAAGATGATGAAGGGACTGGAGCATCTCTCCTGCGAGGAAAGACTGCGAGAGCTGGGCCTGTTCAGCCTGGAGAAGAGAAGACTGAGAGGCGATCTGATCAATGTGTATCTGAAGGGGGAGTGTCAAGAGGATGAGGCCAGTCTCTTCTCCGTGGTGCCCAGTGACAGGACAAGAAGCAACAGGCAGAAACTGGACCACAGGAAGTTCCACCTAAACCTGAGAAAAAACTTCTTCACTGGGAGGGTGACAGAGCATTGGAACAGGTTGCCCAGAGAGATTGTGGAGTCTCCTTCGCTGGAGATATTCATCCGTCTGGATGTGATCCTGGGAAATATGCTCTAGGTGACCCTGCTTGAGCAGGGAGGTCGGACTACATGATCTCCACAGAATGGTTGAGGTTAGAAGGGACCTCTGATTCTACACTGTTAAACACAAAGTTCTGGACAACCAGCTCCTTGCCCCAGTGCACAGCAGTCCAGAGGTCAGTCCTGGAGAAACACACCAAGACAAATACTCCTCACATCCAAGCCCTTGCACAAATGGATGGAAAGGGAGGAGACTTCAGCTGCACACAACAGCATACCCAAACAGGGAGCAAGAAGATAAAGCAGGCAGAGGCTTGACATCCCATTTTCAGGCAGGTAAGTACAGCTCCCTTGCTCCTGCTCGCTTTTCTGTACAATCCAACCTGTTGCACATTCATTTCTGGGTAGCACTTTGTACCAGATCAGAATTTGATCTCCTCTGAACTTTCCTGTTGAGACAGAGCGCCACTTTTTCTTATTCCAACTTTCTCATCTCAGAAAGAAGATGAAATAGCCCTTAGGGATGCCAGTTTAATGGTATATCCTGCAATGATTTGGGATTGGAAGCTTCTCTTCTGAGATGAGATGAAAAGGCAGTTTCTACTTAATGGCCAAAGATAGCTACAGAAAGAGGGTTATTAGCACAATAAAAATCACAGCTGGTTCACAATCACATTTCAAAGTCACAAACAGCATTCAGATTTACAAACTATAAAATGAAAAAGCATCCTTGGATTCAAAAGAAACCTAGCAGCCTTTGTCTCTGTCCCTGCTACACTACCTTTTGTTCTAGGAAAATATGTATTAAAGAAAACAAATTTCAGTGCAAATAGATATGCAGAGGATGTAGCTGCCCTTCCTTTTCATAAAGGAGAGTTTACAGATTAGATCTACATCATAGATAAGTGCCATCTTAAGTTATTATTAGCCGATACATCTGCCACCACATTCTGGCAATTTGCCACATCCCACAGTTATGTGGGCATACATTCACCTCAAAAAAGGTCTCCTGAAAAATAACATCTAGGCTATACCGATAAAATTGGCACATGCAAGCTCCCATCCAAGGGTTTAGCTCAAGTTGATTTTAGGGCACCTGAATTTCCTGTTAGAACCCTCACTGATGAGGGTTGCCAAATTAAGCTCTTCCCTTCAATTGTCACAAGAGTGCCTTGTTTCATCCCCAGCCTTGATTGTCCCCTTAAAGTACACCACTGAAATATTTGCTATGCACATCAAGGAGGAAGATGAAAGAGTATAAATCATAGGTCTAGGGTGATTATCTAAAAATCAGATTGCTGAGAAACGAAGCATAATATCAGTTAAAGTGTCACTAAAACAGAGTTATGAGTATAGTCAGGTAAAATACTTTATAATTGCTTATAATTTTCAGTGTTTGGAAAACAATTTCCTGTCCAGATGTTTTCACATTGTATTAGATGTTTCACTCCGTGTCAAGTGGGATATGTTTTCTCTAGTTTATGATTCAAGGTGTTAATTGTATTCAGTCTTTCCAGATGATTACCAGGTAACATTAACATGCAAATGTACAGCGATTATCTCTGCTTTTCAGAATTCTTTGCATTCTGCACAAGAAAAAAGTAATAAGAGAAATAAATCAGTCTCCTTCAACTTGCATGTTGCCTATTTCAAAAATGAAAGTATCCTGAATTCAAAGTCTATGAAAATTAAGTATTAATCAAGATCATAGTATATACAACTTTCTCCTAAGCTTGCAAGAGGCAACACAGAGTTAGTGTCTTACAGTGGGCCAGACTTCATAGGCCTATCTCATAAGACATACAAGTTCCTTACTTCAGTTTCTAGTGTTCTCACTGTAGCATAATCATAGGAACTACCAAGTGCTAAGTATCTGCAGTCACCTCTGAGAAATATACAGCAACATGCAACATAAGATTTTAAATAAAAAAAAAATAAAGGACAGTACTTTAGAATGGCAAGGAAATAGCCATCAAGACTGAAGTTTGTCTTTTTTTTTTTTTAAACTTGCGAAACAGCAAATTTCATACCAAAAACAGGTCAAATCCAACACCATCTAAATCTAAGAAACTGGAAAATATTTACTGTCTTTAGCAAGTTCCCCTCTATAATGAAAATCTCTCTAGTTTACGCAGATATAAGTGAAATCCCCAAAGTATCTAAACTTGCTTCTAACAGTACCAATCCACAATCATTTTCGCATGTCTGAACTGGTCAACATACTGCTATTGCTGCATAAAGAGGAACATTAGCGAAACAATACTACATAATATCCTTGCTATGTATATGCTTATACAAGTTTTGCATGAAATTACTGAGTAGCCTTTGGAGGCTGCTACAAAGACCAATCAGCAATTTGAAGTACTTTCAATGCTCCTAAAAATCTGGGGAACAGTAATGAGCCCAGACTTCTCTGCAGGTTTCATATGCCCAGGTTTCCTTTGCACTTCTTGAACCTGGGGCTGCATCTCTGGCAATCTAGCCATAGTCCCTGGAGTTACCCCAGGACCCCACTTGAGCACCAAAGTGGAAGTGCCTAAATTAACCTCCCTAAGTAATCAGCATAACCCTCCTTCATTCTCACGTAACAGCAGGAACGGTGGACTTGCGAGTATAATCCTGTGCCAGGCAGGAATGTGATCTAGATTTATATACCACTGGAAACGAGGCCTAGAACCTGGGCTAATTCCTTGGTGTTATGCTCTGTACCTTACTCTTGCTTCTATTTTTCTGTTAAGTCGTTCATTTTAGAGCATCAAGATTGGAAAATTAAAAGAGTCAGATTAGTCTTCCAATCACTTATCTTATATTCATTTTCATTTCTTCATTCTCTGCTCTCATAGTTAATACTTCCCCCAGTCCTTTTAATTTCTCCAACGTTGGGGCATTAAAAGATACTTTTTTTCAGAGAACATGGCAAAGGAAAACATCAATACATTTAATTTTTCTTTGTTTTTTGTGTCACTAAACTCATAGCATTTGTACTGCAGATGTACAGTTTTCTCTTACCAGGCAAAAAACAGTATTACCTATTTTAGGGTTTGGCAAACATCAGGAAACCCACATTCAACACCAGAATTTATAAATCATTAAAAGCAGCATATCAAGTGAAATGTTTTTCTAGATTTATACAAAAACTGTATATACAAACTCATACAAACTTTCCCATTTATAATGAAAAGACTTTTCAGCAGCTGGCCAATATTTTATTAGCCCTTATTTCACTATGAGGAAAATGCATGTAGTTTTTTCCACATTTCTTAATGGTTAATATATAAGCTTGCTTCTTCATGTTGAATGATACCTTACTTTGCAAGCAAGGCAACTGCAACGAAGATAGCTAAGACGGCTCAACTAGACTTCAAGCTTCAATCCAGCCAATTACTCCAGCACATCCATGAAGTGAAGCATCAACAGGATTATCCACAGCCTTCAAACCCAACCTGCACCTAAATCACTGTTTGCTCAGTTCTCCAAGTCCAGGGCCATTCCAGTAAGCATTAAGAGTGAAGCCCTGGCAGTACTGAAGTGAGACATATGCTATTCATTTGTGTGAAAACAGTATTTCACTTCAAATTTCGCACTTTCAGCCCCCATTAAAAGTAGAATAGGCTACTAAAAGAAAATCCATGACGACAAGAAACAGTTAAAGGAATGAATCCTGCATTTTATTCAAGTCAAGGACAAAAAGACTATGGACTTCAAAGGGGTAAGGCAGGAATGAAAACTAAGGCCTTTGCGGTGGGGATTTATATGAGGTATTCAAGCCAACACTCAAAATATTGTTGCATAATGAGTTTTAATTGTATTTTTGTCTATATTTATCCTATGTATTAACCACTCGGTTTTATTTTCAGTTCAATTTTGAAAAATTGAGGCTTGAACTAAGAAATACCCTCATTAAATGATTAGCATTAAAGAATTCCAAGACACTACAGAAATCAGTATTTAAAGCATAGGAACTACTTCCTCAAAGTCTCCAACATAAGAGGAAGTTTTGCTAAGAAAATGTTACATTTCTTCATACTAGCAAGAAGGTTTTTGAGAGAAAAATGGACAAGGTCCATCTCAGAAAACATTCACTGTATTAAGGCTAATCTTAATATGTCCTGCAAGTAGCCCTAACAAGATTTAACCATACTGTTTCTGATTGTTGGACAGAGGTGTTTGGATGTGCGATAAGCAGACTTCAGAGAAATGCTTAAATAGCTGCAGACCATATTATTGCTTGGGAGATGGGTGCACCACTGCCTCCATGAAACGAACAATAGCAGCTTGACTTGTGCCACAGATAACACGTGGCCACGCACAGTAGTAGTGCCAGGTTCAGCCCCACTGAAGCACCAAAATCCCCTCATAGTTTATTCCAAGTTATTTCTAAGTTTATCAGTGCACAGTATATTCTTTCCACTACAAACATGCTTTTGTGTCTTATCTGTTGGCTAGCGGCATACTCAGATTTATAAAAGGTTACATTTTGAAGGAAAGTCAATACCTTTGATTGGATATAACAGTTATAGTTTGAAAAAAGTGGAAACAAATGCACATGTTTTGGGGGCACAAACCCCCCCATCACTACCTTCATTAACACTACCCCTGTGTGAGATGCTTTATTTTTTGCAGATGATCCAACAGAAGCACTACTGACCTGGTAATAACTACTGACCCCTCATTCTCTCCATCTCTCATCTTCTAATACGCATTTCACCTTTTACTGAAAAAGGTGTTAAGATGTAATAAAATTGCAGTAAAATAAGAACCTTCAGCTAGCTCCATTTCGAAAGAATAATTATTTGAGCACAGAAGTTGACACAGAATTTCCAGTTTGATAATCTGTATTTATATATCGTTATTCAAGATACCATACTATTAAAACTTTTGTAGTTATTTAGAAAAATGAAGCAAAATGAGTATTATGTATGGAGAAGTTAGCTATCATCCAGCCTTAGCTATGGAACAAATCCAAACAAATGTAACTGTTCAAAAAATATCAAGTGTATTTCACGTCTATTTTTAGTGCATGATTAATGAGCTGTCAGTCTTTGGCATTGACATGTTTCTGTAAGCTTGTTCATGTAATAAGCCCTAAGAGATGAATGAAACACATCCTGTCAAAGGATATAAAGGATCTCAAAGGACACAGAAGAACTCAGTTCTGTTTCAAACTAACAAAAAAAAATCATCCTCCTGTTAGTCAAATCCTGCATTACACTGTGCAAATGCCATTATGCAGAGAAGTGCATAATATTACTAACTCACACAAGCAATCAAATAAAATACCTAAATTCTACAGCTACGTGCACTTCAGCAGGTGAAAAGTTGTTTGCCAACAAAATAGGTAGTCTATGCCCAGAGAACTGGTCTAGAGGCATAGTATGCAGTAATTTCAGATACTCTTGACTCTTCATACCAAGTTAATCAACCTGACTAACAAGGGCATAAAATAGAAAGCATAGAAAAATTTGCTTTAGTGTGACTAATCATTTTCTGTCATCTTTGCAAATAAAAGATGAATTCTGCCAGCTCTGGACAGAAAGTACCCCAACATCCATTATGCTTTCCTCGGGGTTTAACCTAAGAAAAAATAGTCGAAAACAGGGCATCTTGCCATCACCGAATGAGAACTTCCTGAAACAGGGATTGATTTGTTTGGTACCTGAATAACTCATGTAGCACGCATCTGAAGGAAATGGTACGTGCTCACTTCCTTTACCAGTATTAACTCTCAGTAGGACAGCAAACATCAAGCACAGCCAAGACAGAATAGTAGGGAAATATGCTGACTCTACAGAGCAGCCAACAAGAGAAAGGAAGCATGCTGTAATAAGGGTCTTCCCCTTGAAGAAACTGAAATGCTCTAGCTACCCTAAGTTATTTGGGGTAGTAAAACCACTGAAGTTTGGTACCAATAGCTGTTAGGAAAGAATCTGGATGGCTTTACACCATCCAGGGAGCTAGACACAGCCTCTGAGAACTAGATCTTGTTCCCTGATGGTTCGCCTATCTCTGCTGCAAACACTCAGTACACCAGCAAAGCTGTCTCAGCATCTTTAACAACTGCTTTGGGCTATTTGTGATGAACACCAGCACCAAAAAAGAAATTGCCAATAGGAACTGAAGTTCTATCAACTTCTATGTTTTCCTTGGTGCTCTCAAGAGCAGAGCTTTCTATCATCTAAAAAAAAGAACTGTTTACAGTACAAGCTGTAAGACTTCATATCAGTGTCATATAGAACAAATTTACAGAGAATCATTTCTGGAATGATTAAGATGTACTGCTAGAAAACTGCCAGGAGACTAAATATTCCATTTTTTTTTTTTCCTTTTATGCTCCTTTTCGCTTAGATGCGGTGCTTCATCTATCTCATGTTGTACTATAATATTTCAACAGGACTAATTGTAGCAAGGTCTTTGGTAACTGCTCAGCAACTAGATGTGCTAGTTTTCAACTGCAAAAAAAACAAACAATATGCTTCTTCGTTTTTCTTTTCGATCTCTCTGTAGTTCTTTCATTTATAAAGCAGAAAAGAAACAGGAAGATCAGCTAACGATAAATGACAGTAATTTTCTAGGTTCCCTAGAATAACATGAAGTCATGATTCTTTCTTCAAATTCTTAAATACTCAGAGCACAGGGATTTTTGTTGGCTTTATTTTGATTTCTAAGCAAGAAATAATATTTGAAGGACATTTGCACAAAGAGGTTTTCAAAACTGAAACAACTATTGTAACATCAGTGGAAAATCCTGATGATATACCATAAGGAATTGAAGTGCTTATCTTCATTGAGCACAGGTCCAAGGCAACTGGATGTAATCATTACAGTTCTTTTCTTGACTAAAGCCTAGGCCAGGAAGAGAAAAAAATCCAAGTCTGCTCCTAATTTATCTGCTATTTCTGTAACAAAACCACCATATAATGGTGCTTATTAAGCAGCAAAGGCTGCTTATACAAACTGAAGAACATTTATACATAAGCTAGTACACGGAGGACAAGGGGAAATCTCTTGCCATTCATTTTATAAGCTAATAGGCAGGGATGATCTTTGCTAAAATACAGTTGCAATAATGGATAGAGCTCAGATCATAATTTATTACAATGCAAGGAAGAGAACATCTAAGTTCACACTAAGGATCAAGTTGAATATTATTTGGTAATTAATGTGACATTGACAAAGTAGCTTGCAGCATTCATGTAAGCATACATTGCTTAGCAGAAATGAAATATATTTGTCCACTACTAATGACCAGCTGTGCAATAAATCAAGTGATATGTATAAGTCTGTGAACTAAAAATTAAGGACTGAGATATTTAAATCAGGTAATTTCTATCTACCCAGGAGCCGTGCAGTTTTTCCTGACCTGTCCCCAGTTCAGAAGAATACGCACATGCAAGATGGAAATACCTATCTAGCTACATGCTTCATGCTCAAAGATCTTCCAGAATATAAAGGAGACCATTTCAAAAAAAAAAAAAAAGTTAACCTCTGTAAAACTAAAGAGCTGTGGTCAAATCCTCGTTAAGGCAAGTTACTTTATAAAACATACATGCCCGCAAAGTCAGACTTTCATTTTGGGCAGCAGAGACAATGCTTTCCAGTCCGGGGGGGGACACACCAAGGCAGACACAAACATTAATGGGCACTGCTTTTTCCTAAAACATCGCCTGCTATGTTGAAAACTCAGACAGAAAGGTATTTTATTGAAGTCAGGCCTCTTAAGATACATACCAGACATGTCCTCAAATCCTTTTCCCCTGTAAAGGAAAAACATATCTTAATTTCTCCTGCTGAATCATTAAAGAGAAGGAAAACTTGTACTGATGAGGTCATACAAATATATCGAAGTATTTGGATAAAAGAAACTACTCCCAACTTAACATTTTTCAGAAAGTGAACTGGAAAAGACAAGGCAGATATTTGTTCACTGAAAGTGATTTAAAAGGGTGAGGGGGAAAGAAACTAATAACCATGCTTACCAGTATTCTTCTCTTTGTCTTTAAGGAATGTAATTTTTTAAATTAGGAGGAGTTCCAGAGAAGACTTCTGTAAGAAGGGGTTGAACCTAGTCTATGAAATGTGGTTAGCCACTGCTCCACATACTGTCAAAAGTCCAAACATGGTGGTTTCTTGGGTAATCATTTCCACCAACTCAGTAGCTGGGATGTTGCCTTCCTCTGACAAGAGTAGACCAATGCTCATGATTGTCCCTCACATTCAGCCACCTATTAAAAACAAATCCTCCCTTATTGAAGAAATATTCCTTTTTTGGATTGTGAAAGATGTCAAAGGTGCATGAGCAAGTAGAAAAGTATGTGAACTAGCAAGAGCACCAATGTGATTCGCCTCTAAGTTCAGTAGCGATAATCAACGTCTATCAAGTCTTTTGTGGGCCATTCTGAAAAAAATACCATAATATTACATAGTTCTACAAAAGACAACTTTGAATCAGGATTATTTACACCTTCAGGAAGCTAAAACCTCCTATCATATTTTAGGCACTTGAATTTAAACATATTCTATAGAATTCTGCAGAACTAACTCAAGATCTTCTATAACATTCATAACATACAGGGTTTTTCTTTTTTAAATGGAAAGTATAAGAACACTGCTTTCTTTCAGTCACAGGACAGAGAGGGGAGTTTACAGATGACTTTTTTCAGGATCAAGGTTTTTGCCAAACTGAAGACTAGTAAGGCTCTAGAGAGCATTAAGAGGTAAGAAAACATTTGTTAGGAAACAAAATAAGCTTGAGCATTACACAAATAAGAGAAGGTGAACTCATCTAGAGGGGATACTTGCATAACAACTGTGACTGTCACTTCTTTGAGAAAGATTAACCAGTACGGTGGTTCTTCAGCCTTGCCACTGGAATCGCTTCTCGGCCCTTACAAACCCACTACATGCAAGGTCTGCACGTTGGGTATATTAGAATGAATAAATGAAGCCTGGAGATAGACTACCACGGTTTGTCCCCTGTGTTTGCATATACCAGGAGATCGAGGACTCACAGCGAAAAGAGTTTTAGGCTGCTTGTTTAGAACTCCCATCACAGTGAAAGGGTGCTCTGATCAAAAGATCTCCTTCCTCAAGGCACCCTAGGGCCACTCTTACCTAGAAAATCCCCAAATACACTGGGAAGGTTGCTAGTCACAAAGAGTTTAGGCCAGGTTTGCATATTATATTACATAATAGAAAGCTGTAAATCACATACTTGAGAGGTTACACTGCCAGGAGCATTATAGCTATATACAGATACAGAAGCGGCTAATATAATTAAATTTCCTGGAATGTATTTACTCAGATGCCGCCAGCAAGGCATCAGAGATGTCCATAGGCTGCTGTATAAGATATACTAGAAGAGTCACACATGTTGTTTTGCTTTGGACAAGATCACATGGAATTTTGTTCATTAGAAAGTGAAATTTTTTGAGCTCTTGTGGTTGCTGCATTTCACTGAGCTTTGGCTCCACTGTACACAAACACAGGCAGTCCAAGAGGTATGATTTTCTTTTTCCACCCTTCCCTACAACCTTTTCTTCAGAGCTAAGTTTCTCATATGTTGAATGTTCTAAACTAACATAAAAACCACTGAAACCTCAAGTTTTGTTTCTAGGCCTATGTGCCTGAGTACAGGAAATTCATGGTTCAGAGCCAAACAGGAAGTGGTACTTTATATAACACAGTGAGGACTGAACAGCACCACAGACCTCTGAACTATGGATAATTAAGTAGCTGAGAGTAACTGAGAATATCCCTGCTTCTTTCACAGTAAGTACCTTGCATTACTAGTTGATGTATTGTAGCTACTGATACATGATAGAACAGTTTGTCTTTTACTCAACTCCAACACTGAATTATTGCAGCTTGGAGTTTTCTGTGGCCTAGAGGGAGACATTGTGCCAGAGTTTCATTTGCTGTTATTGAAGGCAAGAGGTTTATAAAAGTTAATGAAATACAGCTAGTGAAGAGACTGTAGAGGATCTGAATCTCAGAAGAAGAAACTGAATGCCTATAGTTAATACTCAGGGCAGCAAAAATGCACTCTTTCTAAGCTATGGTACCATAGAAAATATTTAACCTTTATGATCATTTCCTACTTTTTCAGTCATTTGACTAACCTCAGCAGTTGTTGAATTTAAGTTTTTTTTTTTTTTTTAAATTACAGGGCACACACAGCTTACTAGTATAAACAGAAACATGGTGAAATCAAGAAAATTGACCAGTTATTCAATATCCACATGTCTTAAGAGACTGTCTCAAGCCATCCACAATTATAATTCACACACTTTAAAGAATCTTCACTGCAACATTAAGAGCTGTGTCCTACACCATACAATTGTTAGGGAGGTATGAGCCTCTATCGAATGAGTCAGTTGCATATGCACTATGACCATGTAAAATGCAAACCATTTCAGGAAGACAGAATGTTGCTTTGACACTTTATTAGAAAAAGTTTAATCCTGTATGAAGTATGATATGCATGGAAACTTGTATAATCCTAGTATAAGATGAAAAGCATTTTGACATTAAAAAATTAACACTGCTTTAGAGCTCTGTAACCATCACTAAAGGACTTAACAGCTGTTTATGCGGCTTGGTTGCGGATTTTTAAAAGTAAGTCACACTAATACTTTCTTTTAGAAAATCATGATGCTATTTGCTTTCTGGGATATGGAGAGAGATTACTACGTCAAGAAAAGTATCAAGTTTTCCAAAATTGTACTATTACTGATAATGGTTAAACAGCTTTCCCTCCTTAAGGAAAACAATCCTGAAACAAAATATCCATGAACAGCTGCATAAACAAACTTGATCAGACTTTTAATAAAGCAATGACTTTATCTACCAGTATAACTTGAAGAAATGTACTGTTTGTGCTTTTTCCTTTTTTAATTGGAATATAAAGAGCTCCACCTACCTTGAACATCCCTTCTATTACAGCAGCTCCTTCTGCTTTATAAGTGTTATGTTACTACTGCTTTGAAAACAAGTTATACTGTATTACAGTGTACCTTACAATCACTGTTTCGCAGCTGCTGAATTGTTCTCTGAGCAGGGCATAGGATGCTCCAGAATGGCTCAACATCTTTCCTATGAAACCTGAAATCCCATCTTTGGCCTGCATTGAAGCTGCTGCTTGCACAACTGAGCAGTGACTGAAGCTGCCAAGGAAGAATCTTTGTCATAGTGCACCACATCATCAGATTATATTTCCCTCCTCCTGTACTCTCTTTCCATACATCTTCCCTCATGCCCTGCCTCTTCTACACTCACCATTGCAGAGCTAGTGGTTTGTTTTTTTTGGTTTTTTTTTTTTTTTGGGGGGGGGGGGGGGAAGGGGCGCGGCAGGGGCAGAACTAACCTCTTTTCCATACCCTGGAGACAGGGATGCAACTATAAAGTTACCCATTACAGTAACTCTTATTCTGTTTCCTCCTCTTACTGAGGAGATAAAAGGATAAAGAAAAACAAAAGCATGATATAGAGGGAGCAAGTGCAAGTAGAAGTCAAGTATACTTGACAAGAGGCCAAAGCAGACAATTGAATAGAAAAATAACACAGAGTAAGTATTAGAAATAACTAAAAGAGCATAAGAGAATGGGAGAAAGTGCATGTCAGAGAGAAGAAGAAAGGAAGGAAGTGGCTCTGCAGCACTGCAGGTAAACTTTTCCTGTTGCTTTTGATTTCTCTTCAGTTATGAGGAAAGTCTCACTGCGTTTGAAAAATGAGATCTCTCAAGCTATTACAGGACAAATCCTATCCACATAACCTCTTGAACTTCTTCTTGTTCATCCTTTGGTGACCTCTTAATTCTTCTGCAGTCAGGTACTACCATTATAGCATCATCCAGCCAGAAAGACCTAGACTGTAGTTTTCCGCCTTTGTTACTGACTCCAACAATTTAAGATTTTTAAACATATTCATGGGTTGGTTCCTATTTTCTGTTTCTCTTCAGCATTAATAGCAGCAAGATATCAAGTATTATGCGTTTTGACTCAGAGGCTACTGTGCATCATAACAGGCAGGCTCTAAGAAACTGGAGGCTGCTCTTCACCTCATAGGATTAGTCCTCATGTCAGGATGAAAGTGTTCATTACAAAGCACTGCCAACACAAACTTCTAACTTACAAGATTTGCAATGAGTTAACTGTACATGAAGTACAGTAAAACTGAAAATCACTGTATTGAAAGCTGACTTTATTTAGGAGCAAAAAGAATTTGAATAATGTTGCTTAGAATTTAATGGGTTGAGCTATTTTCATAATTACAGTGTAGATTCCCTTCATATACATGAGACACTTCCCTCAGTTAAGACGTAATCTTACTCTCTCCCAAGTAAATATATTTCTTCCTCCAGAAAGAGTAGAACTGCAGTCATATTAGCAAGAACGTACAAGGCATAAGTGCAGTTGTTTGAAATAGTTTTGTCAGACTGTCAGTTTGAAGACCAAAAGCTATAGAAGTCCCTGGAAATTGTGTTAAACATTTTAATACTCTATATATTGGACATTCATGGTATGAAGAGTGCTGTATGTGCGTTTGCAGTAAGAATAAGTGTTGTTTGAAGATACTAGTTCTGCATTTGTGGAGAAACGAGCCAAACAGGTTTCAGCGAAAATGCTTCTCCTTGAAGTTTTTTTCCTTTAAATCCACGTTAATCCTTCAAGCCTTCGACATACCATCCCTATATACTATCTGCCTGTATGCTGCTTTTTAATCTTGTCCAAGGTCTTTTGATTCCTACCATCCCCGTTTTGTCTTACTTCTGTTCTTCCAAAATTGTCTAGGTTCTCCTTTCTCATGTTGCCTCCTTTTTCCCACCTATGGAGCCAGACTGTCTTCAAATTTTCTGGATACTAATACTAAAAGCTCTAAAGCACAGGAGCTTGCACATTCTTTAGGCATGGAAGCACTTGTGTAAATGCACAGTTTTTGTCTGCCCTTACTAATACTTTACTAAACCTTCTGCAGGTTAAAATGTGCTCATAAGAGATGCAGTGCTCAGAATTTTTTTCTGTCAAACCGGGAACAAACACTGGACAATGCTTTTCAAATTTTTAATAATTTCCATCATCAGCAAAACTTATCCCTCAGAATTCCACCATGAATAAAGCTCCCTGCAAAGTAGGATTCTTCCCTGCATTTCTGCTTTATCATTAGAAAAAAAAATATTTCTATAACAACCTGTTGAATTCTCTTTTGGGGAATATCCTCAAAGGAAAAATGAGGAAAAAAAGAGCAGAATGGGACAGACAAGCAAGTTTGAATTCAAACTCAGAGTTGAAGTGTGGTAGGCAAGCATTCGTAAAGCAAAAGTGAGCCAATTTCTGAATAACTTAAAAGTGCTTTAGGTGCTCCTCACAAATATCCATGACAAGTTCTTTGAATATATAAAGGTGCACTTATTCATTGCAGAAAGACAGGGCACAGCTTTTCCATTCTTCTGAAGACCATGCAGAAAAACATATACATAAACTCAGATGCACCATCAGCAACCACAGACTACACATCGAATCGGAAGTGATTTCCCACTCATAGGCAAAGGATGAGAGTATTCCCATGTGCCTCAATTTCATACTAAATGTTATGCTGGCATGCTGCAACAGCGCACATCAACAGCTAAACCAGAACAAATCTTACAAGGCAAGATGGCAAAATAGATCATAAAAAAGTGTTTTTATTTTTACCACCCCTAAGTTCAGGGGCTGCCAAGCAGCTAACCAGAGTTCATCCTCCCCCGCCCCCCACAGCATGTTGTTCACCTCTATTAGATAAATGCTTTAGCATCATTGAACATGGAGATGATGCAGTGCTACACAAGTGTTTTAGCTGTGGCTGCTGCTACTCTGTGGCTAATGTTGACTGACACATCTCAAGTGTGCGCCCACGTTGATGATAGCTTTGCAAAAACTAAACTGGTTGGGGTGTAATAGTCCGTACCAGACATAAGCGCCAAGGCAGTTTTTTGCTGAAAGTTCCGCTAGAGCAGCTTGTCATTTTCAAGACAGATTAAGTAGTTTTCTCATCACCTTCTCTCCTCTTCTCCCCTGCTCTAGGTTTTGCTTCTTCCATACTAAAGAGCAGATACATCTATTTTTGTTTAGCTATCATAGGATTTCCATGAACATAAGACTAGAATTTAATGGGACGTGGTAAAGTTCACCTGGCTGCAGACGAAACTAGTTTTTACATCTACAAACATCCACCTAACCTCAGAAAAGTAGAAAGATTTTTGCTTGGCACTTAAAACTCATCTTCCACTAATTTCCCAGAACATGCTAAGTTCTTCCGAAAAAATCCATCTGCACTGAACATATGACATCTGGAGGTTAATCAAGATTATTTGCAATTGATCCTCCCAGTGGAAGGAGGGCCTTGCAGAAAAAAATTGCGCATGATCACCCTCAGGCACACAAAGCCAAGTTTGAGTCGTACAGGTAACATACCAGTTGATACTTCCTAGCTATTAAGAAATTTATATTCCCATTTAATAGAATACAACGGTACCTGAGGGTGTCAAAGCGGCCAGGGATCTATGCAACTTTGACTTGATCAGTCCTGAAAAAGATTCAAAGCATGGAACGCAACCAGAGTAATGCTGCAAGGCAATGGACAGCCATAGTTCAGTGCTTCTCTCTGCTCCTGTTTCTTACCCTTTCCTTAACCTTCTGTCCTTCCACCTCCACTCAATGCACCCTTCCAACACTATTCAAGTATAGTAAAAGCCTCACCTTTTATTTCTTGGCTAAAAAAGTGGTGATTCAATACCAGTGTCAGCATCCCTCCATTTTCAGTGAATCAGAAGAAAAAATATTTTTAAAAGCATAGGAACACATGACAAAGTCTAGAATCACTTTGAAACCAGAACGTCTCTTTCATTGCATTTGACTGAAGTTTTACAAGGTGGAACATAGCTCAGGGTAAAGCAAAAAATACAAAATGTATTTTTTCCTCTATAGGCAAATAACTCGTGTTTGAATTTGCATCTTAGATATGGAGAGTGTGTTCAGGAAAGAAACATTCTAAACAAATAATTGAGAGTAAGCTTAGAAATTAAGAATGTTTCCAGTGTTTTTTGAAGTTTCACTGTATTGCTTACTCTAGATTTTTCCTCTGGCTCATGCTGAAGTTTGGGAACACAGTAAGAGCAGGCAGGATAAAAACTAACTGGCCATAGTTACCTAAAAAAAGTTTATTAAGAAATTAATTTGGTGTCTGGAACAATTTATAGACAAGATCACTGAACTTACTGGCCTCAGAGGGTAATGAAGGTGTGAGCTAGGTCAGAAACAAAACAGCCAGGTAACACTGCTTTCTTGACTGAACTTTCAGCCTTTTCAGAAGCTTCCTCTACTGTACTGTTTTTGAATGCTTCCACATCCACTCTTGTGGGGCAGACATATTAGTAACAAGTAGACATAACAAGATTTTTCTGCAGTTCACTCCTACATTAACCATCTAGGAAACAGGTTTCCAAATTTCATTAAGCTTTCTCAGAGCAACTGGATGGACAGTACTTCAAGAATTTCATTAACACATGGGCATAAGGGAATAACAACTAGCTTTTAATACCAGACCAAGTTAAGCTCCCAGTTTATCACTAGCGGCACACATTTGTCAGGTACCTAACAAAACCCCAACAGAAGAGAAATGTTCATGAAGGCTAAAAAAAAAAAAAAAAAAAAAAAATAGTGCTCATCTGCTCTACGTAGATTTTAAAGATCTCATGCATATATCATAGGTTTGCATTAACTACCTTCAAGAACTCTATGCTGCACATCTGGGCCCTGAACAGCTTTCATTGTACAATTAACTGCAGCCAGTCTCACTGGAAGCTATATTGCCTCTTATGTAACTAAGAGCAACCAAAATACAAGGTTCCCCTTAAAGTGAAAGTAGGCTCATATCTTTATTTGATAAAGAACATTTACATTCAGGGGCTAGCAGGTGACTTCACCTGAGGCCCAACAATGCAAGACTGAGCTACCATTCTGTCACTGAAAGAGACAGCCATATTTAGTCCTGCTGATGATCTGACTACAGCTGCATTAGCTAGGAGCAGTTCCGTAGAGAAAAGAGATGATATTGAAGATCCACTGGCCACATATTTTAGACCATGACTGGCTGGAAGAATCCAGTTTGTTTAGAGCAACCCAAATTGCAATAAACAGGGATGATCTAGAAATTATTTTAAAAACCTGTTCCTGATAAAAACAGGAGAAAGGATAGAATCTGTTTAATCTGATTGACAAGTCTTAACAGTCTCTTTCCCCCAGCTCTTCTATACCAGATATGTGGTCTGAAAAGAGGTGACAATTCCCAAAAACACATGGGTTCACCTTCAAAACAGTGTTGCCCTTGCGTAACAGTCAAAAGCTAAGATTCCTTCAGCTCTAGAACGGATGGTGAGGATGGGAGATGACAGAGCTGCACCACATAGTCCTTCAGTGGTGGCATACAGGGACAAGCTGCCTAGAAGGCTTGAAGTCTCCCCAGTCTGCAGCCAGGGCAGTCCTTAGAGACAGCCAGAGCTACGGAAGATGCACACCAGGAACCAGAAATTACCTTTTAACTCCTCTCTGCCTGGTACACAAGCTCAGTACTGCATCTCCTAGAAGTGCACCATACAGCCTCACTCCTTAAATTGTGCTATATTCACAGAACTAGCACCTTTATTATCAGATCATTTAAGCAAAGGTACTGTCATCTGTCTAGGACATCAAGCATACTGCCTTTGTATAACCTTTCAGAATGTGTAACGTGCTTCATTTTTCAGGCATGTTTACACATTAAAGAATGTATTTACCTTTCTTAAATAACTTATTACATCTGTTAGTGGTGTTTGTAAATTCTAAAAAAATATTTCTTGGGCAAGCCTCAATGAGGAGCACACAGCACAAACATTTTAAAAAAGATGATTAAGTTGAAGACCTAGAGCAAACTATACAATCTTTGAGCCGAATTTGCTTCCCAAAGATTAAGTAATTGAAAGAAAAGACTATAATTATCCAAATATACTTAGAAAAGAAGATTTTGGAAGAGATATAAGCTTGTACTAGCTCCCAGACAGTCAAAGGACCATCTCCAACTGCAAAGCAGTTCATAGACATTTGCAGAAAAGTCATGAAGAGAAATATTTCTCTTTTAAAGTGCTATAGCAAGTTTAATTGACAGCAAGTCTTTCAGACTGTAATGGACATATTAAATTTTCAGTTACTAAAGCTTTTAGACCACATATTACAGGAAAGCACTCATGACAGATTCTGTATAGCCCTCTGTACATTTACATTTTATATTGAACCATTGTCAAGCAATGATGTTATGAGTTTCAAGTCCAAATTCACAAGCTGACAGCAAAGTACATCTCCCTATGCATAGAAACAATTGCCACTTTTTGTTCTGGGGGGGGGGGGGGTGTTAATTAAATCAAAATTTTGAGGTTCAATCTTATGTAAGATAGGAAAAACTTGAAGTCATATGATATGCCTTTCTCCATTACTAGTATTGTTTAGGCCACGAGGGCAGAGAGCTGTCAGGTCCACTCAGCAGAATATTTATTTTCCAGAGAAAAATAGCCTACTGCAGTCTACTTGAACTGCTTCCTTGTGCTGGGGAAAGGGATGCAAGCAGACAGAAAAAAGTTCCTCCTAGAAGCCTTCCCAAGCAGGGATTTGGCACATTTTTTATCACCACCTATAACCAGTTCAGTTCAATAAATACTTTATATTCTGGCTCTCAAAATTGCATCCAAAAAGGGAGAAATGTTTTCTTTAGATAAAGATTCATTTTGCTATATCAAACCTGAGGCCTCATCCCAAACGTGCATAAAGTTGAGACTGAACACAAAGCATGATTTGGAAAATCTGAGCATGGGAAAGCCAAGCTGCTTTGAATGAGACCTGTTAAATTTGAGAGTTTGTAAGCCTGCGCAACTCAAATCTTAAATGGTTTTCCCCAATGTCTTTTGAACTAATTTAGAAATTTGACATGTAATACATGTTGGGAAATTTTCAAAGACAGTAGTAAGCCTTTATAGAATGTGAAACAGCACTAAAGTTCAGGACCCAAACACTTCAAGACTCCAAAATAGCAATTTGTTGACATGAAGAGCTGCTTGGACTAAAAAGCTTTAAAAATATTTGCTCTAAAATTTTTATATTAATTCCTTCCCCCACACGCACACTTGAGTCATTTTGTCCATCGGAATTGCACTGTAAATGTCACAATACTCAAAGTACAGTATTTTCTCCATGGAAAAAGTTTATAACCATCATCAAAACAATTACATCTTTCTCACAACAGATACTGAAATCTGATCTTGTCCAGGCTTACAGAAGTTAATTTTCATTTCCTCCCCCCCCCCCCCCCCCATTGGTTGTATTTATGGCATGTGACCTAATTCTTACCACATTGGCTTGAGCTAACACTAAAAAAAGCTTTCCCGAGCAGACATTCATACACCAGTTTACAGAAAACACAGGATCCCCTGTGAATGATTTACAAATACTGGCCCTAACTGAAGAACAGAGACAGACAGAAGCTACATATGGTATTACTCACTTCAGATAGGCACGACTTGGTGTTTATCTAAATGTAGAATGCAAGCATGCATTTTCAAGGACAATGCAAAACTGAACTGCAAAAGTAATCAAGACAACTAAAAGCTGCTTCAGAACCACCCCAAATAGTGGCTAGAGCTTCTAAAAGCAATAGGTCTAAGTAGACCAAAACTATTTCTTACTAGGAGCTTTATCCTTTCCTCAAGGACATTATTGCCTGGGTATGAAAGTTCCAAAAAATATATCTTATTTCAATAAAAGCATCAGCTTACATGATAGCAATTAAAGTGTTTGGTAAACATGTCACAGCATAGGGCAAAATAATGAAAGTTTAGCAGGAAGATTACTATCATTGGGTACATACTGCAATCTGTTATATTCTACATCTTTGACCCAAGTTTGCTTGAGGACAGATCAGATCACCTACAGTATTTTAATACATCTGTTTAACTCACATAAAAAAAGCATTACACATCAGCTGTTCTCCAAGATGGATTCTAAGTAGTGTTAGCATAATAACATTCCTGTTTTGTCTCTAGAGAGCATACCAAGTGCTTTTAAACGCATTCTTCAGAAGCAACAGCAGAGGAGATTCCTTCTGTACAGTATCAGTTGTAACAAAAACTAATTATTCTCTGTAGTACTCACCTATTTCCATCCCATGGGTTCACCAATACAGTTAAAGGGAGCCCTCAAGTTGGTTCTGTTGGTACGTAGAAGCAAGTAAACTCATTCCTAGCCATGCTGCCCCTGCAGGGTTAGAAAAAGTAAGAAGAAACCAAGTTTTGTCAACGAGGTCCGCAAAGATAAATCCAAACACATGGCGGGGGGGAACCACATACACACTAAAGTTCACATCATGCACCCTTAGATTGAATTAAACTTTTACCTACAACTATCTCGACTAAAAGAATCACTTCCATTACCTTCCAGTGTGTAGAACTGATTTAACCATCAAGCTTTTAGGAACTTGAACGTTAGGCTAGCAAGAAGGTTAAAAAGAAGGCTTCCTGTGTAGAGAAGAGAGTACTACTTCTATTCACTTTTGAAAAGCAACAGCACAGTAAAGCTAACAGAAGACAAGCATTAACTTCGGATATGCGTGCTATACCAATAACCAGCTTATTTTCCTCTGAGAAAAGAGCCAGTAACCACATGGACTGGGACTTACAGAGGGAACTCATGGAATCCAAAGATCCCAGTTGCATCCCTTTGAGTCTATGACCCTGCTTCCCATTTTTCCCTCAAGAACTGGTTCTTTCCAAAAGTCAAACCGTATGGCTAGACTGACTCTCTCACTGTCCTTGTTGGCATAAGGATGAGGGGCAACAGGTGAGCAACGTGGGCAGCTTCACATTCTTCAAGATCACCAGAGTTTCAAAGACTTCCCAGAGATGCTTACATTTATCCATGTCAGTGAAAGAGAGCCCAGAGCACCTACAGCTGGGAAGCTCAACCTATGAGTGCACTATCCTGCTCTTAAGTTCATCCTAAACATTTTACCAGCATGTGTACACATTTCATCTATTGCCTTAACTTCACAGCAGCCCAACCATTCCAGTATTAAAGATGAAGCTGCCAAAAACAACTTGGACTGATCTACCGGGATATTACATAGTACTACAGACAACAAAAAAAGTTCTTTCAGTCACCTTCTTCAAGCATATCACATGCACTGATTATGTGCTTCAGAGATTATAATTATTTCAGGTAGGGGGAGGGGAAGCAGCCCCTTTACTGGGGAACACATAGTAAGTCTGTACTAACAGACAGGTAGAAAACCCAACAGACTGCTCACATATTCAAATTAATGTTGCCCTCTCAACAGGTTTATCGCCTTAACTTATATTTTGATAGCTACATTTTGGACATGGCCTAGTGCTATCAAGAGGTGCTCTGGAGCAGGAGAGGAGGTAGCCACAACTTCAGTAAAGAAACAAAAATCCTACTTTGGCTTACAGGGAAGCTGACCACGTCACAGAGAGCTGAGACCATACAGATGTAGACAGCCCCAAAGAAACCCACATGTGCTCTGCCCACAGCCCAGGTTACAGCTGCAGGGTAGCTCAAAAAAAGCCCCTGTACTGCAATAGCATAGGGCTGTGCCCAGTACAGCCTGCCAGAAAGGCTCCAGTGCACTGTAACCCCCCACAGCAATCCATAACCCCTCTTTTTTGGATAACGCTAAGAAAACAAAGAAAAAAAATCAAAAAACTGCTAGGCTAATAAAACAGCCACACCTTCAGTGCTGAGTTAAGAGAGAGATCCTGCTTCAGCTTCTCCTCCGACCAGCTCACTACCTTCTCTTCAAGGAAGCTCCCCCTACCTCATTCCAGTCTTTTGTAAGAGCTGCTGCTAATTGCCTGATTTCCCACAGCTGGGACCTCACAGGTGGGGCAGATAACAAAGCTTCTCAGCAGCCCTGGCCCAGGCAATAGCACCTTTACAGGAGCAGGGAGAACAAAACAAGCGTATGGCAAAAGCTATGTGAACAAGCTACTCCCATTTTAAACAATTTCTGAGGCCCTCTGCTTTCAAAATGCTTTGGCCTGAAACAGTTACTGCAAATGGTCTTCTGCAAATGTGCAAGTGCAACCTGCATCTCTGCAGTGAAGTTCTCTGATGTTGATATATGCTGTTCTGTGCCTGTCCTCATGGACTATTTTGCAGGGGAATAACAGCCTTGGAACTGACTTCTGTGGTCATGAGGGTTGATAGCAGTTAATTCAGCTGGTCTGTGCACAACAGGCAATGGTGGCAGTGGGTTTGTGCAGAGACTGCATGGCACAGCTATCCACCTGTCTTTCTGCACAGCTCAGGGTACTTGATTCTCTACTGCAAAACATAAGTTGCAATAGTAGAATACTCTAATCAAATATTAATAAGAAAAAAATAGTCAACTTAATATGCTTCTCACACCATCTTCTCTTTGAGAAGCTGCATCTAAATGCTTGTGTGTCACAAGGGGATATCATTCTCTCTGTACACATGTATGACTCGTGTAATACTAAATGAGAATATGCTCCACTGTGACACACTGACACATTCATTGACTATCCATCAGTACAAAAAAGAACTGACTCAAAAGATCAAAACAGAATGCAAATACAAGAATTTTCTAGCTGTTAGGAAAGAATAACACAGAGCTAATCCTTCTACCACCTTCTGTCCTTCTACCAGAGTTCTCCTGGGATGTAGAGCAAAGACCTACAATGACTTGGAACTTCTGTAAGCAACTTGTCAACTTCTTATGTGATAAAAACCTAGAGACTTGTTTGAAAGGGGGAAAGCGAGGAAGCATCATCTGACCCTTCCTTTTACCTCTCAGTACTCAGACGAGCGTCACAAAAATGGACTAGCAGCACATAAATACTTTTATCATTCCCTGATGTTAACGAACAGACAAACACACATCATGCTACAGGTCTAAAGGTGGGCAAAAACTTATGAGCCTGAAAAGAAAAAATTCGCAGTGTGACCCACTTACTTTAAGAAGGTTCAAAATTAAACAGGACAAACCAAGAGAAGCAACATGGGGATTGGTCACAAATTAATGAGGGTTATCAGGGAAAAGAGAGTGATTATTACAAAGAAACAACAGAAATAATAGGGATACTGACTGCCTTCAGGGAACTGTTCATCTGTCTCTCACTTTTTGATATCTGAATCCAAATCCTCATGATCTGTATTCACTAGTAGCCACTTTTATTCTATGCAATATTTAAAGTTAGTTGGCTATCTACATCCAGATCTTCATATATGCTTCTTCTTCCAAAAAGTAGCACCAGGATTTACATTTGCTGTTGTCCTCAGAAGACTGAAGTAACTTTCATCATCTGCTATTTCCTTTCTGAAATGTTTGGATATGCTTATTTTATGAAGATGATATACAAAAAGTATACTGTCTCCTTCAGTGGGACAGATGGATTGTTTATCTAACTGTTTCACTCATACCTGTCTCTGAAATGTTTTATGCTAGAAACATCCCTTTCCAGCTGGCACTGAAATTTCCTGTGGGTAATTTTTCTGTCACTCCTAAAACTTTGTCATAATTCCTTGCCAATACCCAGCTTCTGAAAACTAGGTACTTCTATATTGCCTTTGTTAATTACGCCAAACTTCAGTTTTGAATTTGTCAGAGTACAGTACACACTTGGGTATCAGACTTTGCACAGCCACCTGTGTCCCAAACAACCATCATTACGGACTTGTGCAAAGACACTGAACTGAGCAGAACTTGAAAGCAGGATGCCTTCTGGCCCAGTCCAGAAATGACACAGCTGTCAGGGCCTGGGAGCTGAAGTTGAAGGAAGAGGTTTGCCAGGCAGGTGCCCTATGCTAGCCTTCAAAGTTTCCCTTTATTGATGACAGTCTCTGCTTTTGTGTGATTTTTCCTGTATCTAGGGTCTTTATGAATTTTTCCTATCTGAATCTGAATTTGTTTTCAAGAATTTTGTCTTCCCAAAATTTTCTGGCTTGGTGAGCACACTGACACCGCCGAGTGCTTGAGAACTTAATTCTGTATCATAGGTAATCTCTGTCCTGAAATTCACCTTTCAAAAAGTTTCAGGTTCGTTAAATCCCTTCTCTATATTTAAAACCAGATTGCCTAGATCCCTATATCATAATGCCTTTAGTAATAACAATATTTTGAATCTTACGACCTGTAACCTTACCCATATTACCTGGAAATAATAATCATCTCTAATTATAGTGGGGTAGGTGGTAGCTGATTACAAAAGGATCGATAATTCACTCTGAGAAGAAATAAAAGGTCCTTATGCACCAAATGTCACGTTACTTTCACGGAGAAAGACCGCAGGGTTTAACTGTGTTTTGCACCCTGCAAAACTTACAATATTTTTCACTCTGTGTTTTGCAGTGCATTGCACACTCTAGAAGAGCAAAATTACTGCATGTTTCCATAAGCTACACTTTGCAAATCTATAATGGAAAGAATAAAAAGGGTTAAATGGGCCAAAATAAACCTGAGAGAACTATGTTATTTGCAGGTGAGGAAAAATTAGACCCAGTTTTGCAGGAAAGATTTACCAAACTTTCAAATAACTCTTTTCATGGCAATTACTAGCCAATTATGAACATCTTCAAGATTAACGTTCGTCATACCACTTTGTTAAAGATAAGTCCTGTAAACAATTAAAAGCTGATGGAATCAAGAATAAACCCACTTCTGTGAACAATCCTATAATGATTTATATCAGCTGAGTCTGAGTATTCTCTGGTAGGGGTAAATTTAGCACAGGAAATACTGCCTTCCCACTTTGAAGAATCAAGTTAGTTGCATGGAATTTAATGTGTTACAGCAGAAAACACCAGACATGGCTCTTCCAGCAAAACATGAAAAAGCAGACTGCAAGTTATGAATGTTTCATGTAAGTCAAGTTAATTCTAGTATTAAGAACTAGCTTTTTGTTGGTATGACACATAATAGTTAGACTTCAGCCTGCGCTGCATTGATATTCATATACGCACGGAAACACTCCATTAGTCAACTCCTAGTAGGCCTCTGTTTCATTCCTGTGTTATATTGTTTTTAACAGCAAATTCCTAACTACAGTTTTCTCTCAGCCTTTGGAATGTTACAATTTAAAAGCAAAACAGGAGTTTAAAAGTTAATAACTACTGGAGGAAAAGATATACCAGATGTAATTGTTTAAGGTAAAATGCAAGTGCACTTTCGTCATAAGTTGGTGCTGAAACCTTATGTAGGTGCCTCACTATGAAAGATGTGACTATTTTTAGCATGTTACAGAAGAAGAGTGCGTTGTCACTATGTAACTCAGAAATTTGAAAGTTAGGCTTTTTACTATATAGCCTAATTTACTTTGGCTCAAATTATTTACCTTTTTTAGATGCATGGCAACATGCAGCTCTTACGATGTGAACTATAAAGAAGGGTTCAGCACATATCAGAATGATTTTGTTTCATGTAAGTCTACAGGTCTCAGGAATGGGGTTAAGATTTTCTTCATCTAATTTTATATTGCTTCTTCCCATTTGAGTGTATTACTGGGCTCAAGGGGCAACAGCCCAGTGAAAATTGATTCTGTTTTGCCCATGTCATTTCAGGCTTAGGGCCAAACGGAGCTGCAAAGGTGTAAATAAAGAGAGGCCCTCTTCCCTAGAGGGCCTATAACATAACTTGAAGCTTAACTCATAAATAAGAGTAGGAAAAAGTAGACTGAGTTCTTGCCTTATTTAATTCCCCAAGTGGCTACTCTATTGTTTAATTAAATTCCTGTAATTGCAGAACCTGGGAAGTGACTTACATTCAGTCTGTTTGACTGGAGTTTGTGCTCTTAAATTTAAATCACTGACTTGTTAAATATATCCTTTAGTTATATGGCCAGGAACTGACTGACTGTTAATCTAGTTGACATTATAATTATGCCTGTCATTTAGTTTACAGCTTTATACTTTGAACAGAGCACTTCAGGATGATACCTGCTCACAGACCTTTTCGTTAACCAAGTACAAAGTTTAGAAGGTCTACAATAGTACTGATATACGAACCAGTGAATTAAGTACTGGCAATATACATACTGGAAGCCACTGACTTGTCTTTATCAGTGGCAGCAGGAGTACGCCAAGCTGTAAGTCGGTGGCACCATGCAGTCACAAGTCACTTGCATGTTCCTAAAGAAGTGAAGGCTATGGTATAAGAACGCTTGATCAGATTGGCTCTTTCCTCAGGTTTCTCTCAGTCACATAGTGCATTATATATTAGGTTGCTTTCAGTACACAGCCTTTGCAACAATACTACTTTACTTTCATTTCAACGAGTTTCTGAAAAACAACATGGAAACGGTCAGGATGTTAATTTCTCACCCAGGTTCATCAACATGAATAATAATGCAGCCACATTTGCTGTTGAACTCAGCACAATAGAGGTGGAGTTTTCACCTTAACACTGATAAACTGCGTCATGGTGGTAAACAGGATGCACGACACAAATTGAAATCCTTTTGCACATCTGGGAAACTGGAAGTATTCTCTGCACAATAGATGCTCATAGCTATTAGAAGAAGTCTTCTCCATTACAGTATCATGTTAATTAGTCTCTCTGCTGCTGAAGAGATGGTGTTTTTAATTTTTTTTTATTGATGTTTTGCTTGGAGGTTTCCCATTCTGTGTGCTATGTCCTTTGCCATTCACCAATACCTTGCTATATGAAATAGCCATAAGATTCTGGAAAACATAAATCAGTCCACACAGGTCTCTTTCTCTCTGCTGTCTTGCTACTTTTCTAATGCCTTTGTCTCGTGTGAGGTCTTAAGTCCACACAGGCAAAACAAACGTCAAGTATTTACCAATAAGTAGTAGTAAAATCTTCCAAGACACTACCACCAAAGAGATGATAAAAAGAGGGAAGAAAAGGCAGATGAGAATGATGATCCTATTCCTCAGGTGGATTGATTGGTAAATATCTGTTTATTTTTCCCAAAGCAAAAGAAGAAACCAGAGGACAAAGGCTTTTTTCTTTTTTTTTAAAAAAAAAAGTTTTTCTCTCAGAACTACACAGGAGTAGTTTTCAGTTTCAGACAACTGCTACTGTTTTTATTAAAGAAGTTCAAGAGCCATCACTATGTTTCTAAGCAGTAGATCCCAGTGCCAGGCTCCAACAAAACAAAAGAAATAAAATGTTCTTTTATTTTAGAATTTGTTATTAAACATAATTATGTGATGGTAGTCTCTGAACCTGAGCTATAGAAGAAGCAGAAATGGCTTCAACAACACCTACTGCAGCAATTCTGCTCCATAGGTATTAATGTAGAAAACATGAAAAAATAATTTTAGAAGTTCAGAACTCAGTTTCTTATCAAAAGTAGTAATTTAGCTGTGAGAGCAATTCCTCACATTTTGAAAACCAGATCCTTGTCTCTATAGTGGGAAAACACTAGCAATGTATTCTTTAGTCAGCCCACAGGCCCACAGTTCACTTCTTTCAAAATGTCAGTTCCAGCCAGTCTCTGCTGAATATGTACTGGGGCTATCTGGTATAAAAGTATATTAAGTGGCTGAAATGTAAGGTGACTTCATCTACATGCAAACTGTTAATATTTAATTTAGGCATGTATGGTGAGCAAATATGTAAGTGTATTAATTCCTTTGCAGTCTTCTGATGTATACAGCAGCTGTGTGATTTGATTTGAATTGATTTTGCTCCTCACTCTGGTAACCTCCAATAAAAAAATTGTTGCACTCACCGCAAAGTGATTTATGATGGCAGCACTCTCTGTTATATAAGTAGTGTCTAATGCATTAGTCAGAAATTCACTATCTTACTTCATTAAACCAACAAATATAATCAATTCTTATCTGATTTACAGTTTTTTATGCAAGGAAACAGGATTCTACCTTTATGCCAAATGGAGTTAAAATGTATATCATGTAATTTGAAATGTCTCTACCTCAGTGTAGAAGTGCCACTAATCAAAACAGGAGTCCTTGTTCAAGGTTTTAGCTCTGATCAACCACTGGGTTGTACTTTACAAGAATTAAATGCAGTACTCAGCACTTACGGTTAAATCTGCATATGTATGTTTTGATAATAAACAGTGCTGAGCATTAACACTGTGCCATTTTGTAGTTAAACAGCCAAGACAGTTTAATCACCATGGAAAACTAAAAGATACTGCTTAAATATGAGCATTGCACAAACGACATTAGAAGACAAAGTCATTACTAGCAACACATTCATACCATGCTTTTTATTTCAAAACATTCCAAAGCACTTTACTGTTTGTATACACACATCAACATGCACAAGCATGTTTATGTTAATAGTATTATGCAAAGGAATCACTTCAATCGTATCTGAAATGCAGATACAGAATTTGCTTCTGGCACACGTGGAGTACAGAGAACAACATATTTTCAGATGTAATGCACTTTTGTATATAAAAGAATAGATTCACTGTTGAATTCGTAGCTCTTTATTACAACAGACAGGACAAATAGGGTTTTCCATCAATTACTATGAGTCCCACTGATAATTCTGCCAGAATGCTATCCATGCCAAATTTGCAACAGACCACTATCTTCTCAGTGTAGTTAGAGAAGGTAGGAAGAAAAGGACACTTAACATGGTTTCACTCGTCCTCCTCTCAACACTAAGGACTTTGGAACTTCAAGGGAGAGTTGGACATTGATGATCAAAACTAAGATCCACAAGCACCACACTTTTTTGCTGTCTAGGCTCGGAGGTGTGCAAGCCTGTCTTTTTCCATTTTCAAGACTGGAAGTATCCAAAGTCATACCTCTGGGCAAGAGCTAGAGCTACTCTGGTTCTGACAAGACAGAGCTGCTCACTGTCCAGTTCAGATCTAACCAACAAGTTAAGCACTTGCCTATGTAAGTCTCAGGGCAAATCTGATCTAGCATGCAGTCTGAACTCCATTTTGCTAAAGAGAATTTTGAGTAGTCATTATTTAATCCATGACACAATGTACAGCCCCCAGTACAAGGCCAAGAACCTACGATCATCCTCTTCTACACATATATCCCATTCACTAAAGAGTGAGCAAATATTCTCTGCTTGTAGTCTTTCTTTTACCCACTTACTTGAATAATAATTTGAAGCTAAGGCTTGGGGGGGTTGTTTGGTCTTTTTTTTATGGTGATATGACTCACATTCATCCTAGTTCCTTGTGTTTAAAATGTAGGGAGCAATGAAGGGTTGAAGAACCTCAAACAGGAAAAAAAAAAAAAAAAAAACACACCCTGTTTTCTGTGCCAGAGATAGTGATTAGCCATTGTGATACTGAGAAAGAGGTTAGTAGGGGAGGGACATCTCCTCTTCCTTTAGTAGCTATGCTTCAGAAAGGAAGTAATGAAATCATCTCAGTCCTCTGAAGAGGTCTTCCATATTCATAGATGGAAAGGGGTACTTTCTGGAGGACCAGCTTAAACATTACAGAACTCAGCATCTTCTGGATAGCTCTTAGCAGCTATGCACTGGTCAGTTTTATTTTAGAGAGCTTCCTCCTTGGCATGCTGGCTGTGCTGAATTCCTTTAGATACTTAGGTGCCAAAAATCATGTTATTGTTGCATTCAGCTCATGCTCGCATCTTTCTGGGATATATAGCGCAGGCACACCTTCACGGTAACCTAGCACTGTCTAGGAAGCCTAGACACCCTGTGTACATTCTGAATGCTAATGCATGGGCCCACTACCTACATATCAGGCACTGCAGAGTCTAAATCCTTTTTAAGATTCAGTGCAAAGATGAACGAGTACAGCTAATCCAAGTCATGCTCACAATTTTGTGGACACACATACGTTCCCCACCTTCCTGTACTGAGCATGGCCCCGATGTAGGAAAGGGTCTTGCCTGCCATTGCAAGGGATCTGCACTTCTGTAACATTATCTGCATATATGCAGAGCTAATAACAATGAGTCTAAGTCTAGTTTAGTGAACAGCAGCTGATTGTATGCATACCTGTATTAGGCCCAGCAGGGATCACCTACTTGATTTTCAGCAACAAAAATCATCCAGTTATCAGTATCTTGAGCTAACAGAACTGCTCGTTTAACTATCAGCTTCTAGCATTCCTGCTCTTTGTTAGCTGAGGTTAGACATCAGTGGGAGACTATTATCAACAAAGAGTGTTAGCATTACATAATTTGCTAGACAAGTTACTTTCGAGCATTTAAGGCTCACCACACCTCAAGACCGACAGTTGTGGGTTTTTTTCTTCCTGTAATGAATTGCAAGTCCATATATAGATACCTGAAACATCATGGGACAGACATAAGAACAAACCTGTCTCTTTCAGCCCCTTGAGCTATGCAGTAACTCTGCCAGCTGTCAGGAAATAACAAGCTTCTCTGTCTCTGAAGCAAGGCACTGATCACAATGTCTGTGCCTTACACCACTAACAGAAAACCCAGAAAATACCTGATAGTTGGGAAGGGGAGGAACACAACAAGAACTCTTTGTTGTATTTAAGAACTTTGCTTTCAGTTTCTATTCTCCCTTCCTACGATACAACAGCAGGAGGGAAAGGACAAAAATATCTGTATCAAAGAATCTTCTTTTCAGACAGGGCATGTTATTGTTCTTACTAAAAGAATTGAAAGCATTTTCCCTTCATGTGGGGACATCAAGGATCTGTACACCTACCACACCCTGTGGACTTTTTCCAGCTAACATATTTTTACCATCTGGTATATTTTCCAAGACTTCCTACTAAATTGATGTTTCTGGAATTAGACTTTCTTTCACACATATTAGAAGCGGTTCAGTGCTGATGCTCCACTAATTCCGAGGTACCTACAGAATTCCATTGCAATATACTGTACAACCATCTTCATAAAGATAAGCTAAGGAAGATATCAGATGAATACAGAGATAAAAAACAAAAAAAAACCCCCAAACACACAGGTATAGACAGAACCTGAGTTACAAAATCAGAGTCACTTGTAAGGAGATTTTTCTTCTAGACAAAGAGATGATTCAGGCTGATGCACTGTGGAAATACTTTCTTGTAAGACTGATTTTTTTTCATGCTAACTTCCTAAATAACAGAAGGTATAGTACATGGGTCAAAATTCTTTGTTTCATCTTTTCTTCTCTCTCTCTCATTTCATCTCAGGTTAAGCCTTGGCACTATAGATTGCGCATTCTGTAATGTCACACAACAGATGTTGAGATGGGACAGGGATCAATGACACTTGTTTACAAGGCATGTGAGGAGTAGATCAGGTCAGAGTGCAGTCTGTAGGGACCAGTATCTACAGAGATATCGAGTTAGGACAAGAAATTACTTTTAATTTTGCATCCCCAAATTCATGATTTAGTGCTATTGCGGAATGGTAAAAAAGAAAAACAATAACATAAATAGTACCCAAGACTCTAAGCTGAGGTCGACCAACTATTTCAAATGTAGCTGCTCAGGGGGAATTAAGAGAGCTAAGACTCTAGTGTAGTAGGAAGCAGTCAAAAGGAAGACTTTTTTTTCAGCCCCTCCAGAATGGCTTGAGTGTTACTTGTCTGGCTTTACTTTTCCCTGATGATAATCTGTGCTGGGGAGTAACAAGTACTGCATGAACTATGTACATCACACTTGACTGCCTGTGTAATGGCAACGGTTACACCTCCTATTTTTAATATGCATGTGCTGCAAAATGGAACTTGAAAAAAAAAAAAAATATATATATATATATATCTCCAAAAGATCCTACTGATTATACAGAGAATAAGTCTTTGTATGTGTTTTAGGTAAGATAAAGGCTACCTTCAAAGGTCTCACTCAGCTCACCACAAACATCACAGAAATAGGTATCTTTAACAGTGCCTAATCTAACCAGGATAATTAAGCCACTTAGCATGTACTTAAAATACTCTAACAAAACATAGCATTAGAAGCTGACAATAGTGAAGTTTTGCCTCAGTTGCAAAAAGCAAGAATTCATTGCAGAAATATATGGGTAGCTTACATCAGCAGCTGAAATGTTAACACTCATGCTTCCTTTAAAGCAAATAATCCAGGGTACAAAGAAAATGCCCCACTGAATAATGACTCTCCTATTAGTGCAGCGCACTTTGCATTTAGATGCTTGGCTCAAAAGATAAAACGATCACCTTCTTAGGTGGAGTTAGTTTTTTCAGCACAGTGATAAAAGGCAAACAGAACAAACTTCTTAGTGGTCTGCTAGTAAACTGTTGGGGAACCTGGTTTAAAACCTGTTTTGCTATGTGAAATTTATGTTTCTAGGTACTGTCTGTAGGTGTTACTTTCAGATACCTTTTTCCACCTTTTCTATTTTCTACAAGTGTTTTTTTCCTCTCAGAATGAAGAGAGCCCATTTATCTACTAGCTTCAAGCTTATCATATGAAATTAAACACCAGAATGCTCAGTAATTAGAAATCACCTCATCCTGGAAAATGGGATAATGACAGAGTCCTTGAAATCAATGAAGGTTAAAGCTGCATGTTTATAGCAACATTTCTATAAGCCCAAGATAAGATGCTGATTAGGATATTGTATCAGCTCCATAACAAGTAAAAGTTATATTTAATCCTGTAGGAAGAGTTTATTTTGAGCATTACATGACCTTAAAAACATATCCAGCAAATAAACTCCCTAACTTGGTGCCAAAGACAACAAATACTTTGTTCAAGCTTGTCTTCTGTTCACACGCTTCTTAACAGGTAATCATTCAGGGACATTAACTATGTGCAAGGTGTTCCTGAAAATAAGTCTGTAGACTATTGATGAGCCCAAGGATTTTTCCAAAAAGAATGTGTAAAGGAACATTAAGCTTGTCTGCTAAAACACAGAAAAAAGTTCCCCATGTAATAGGTAAAAATTATAGGTAGGTCAGCTTGGGGACTATTTATTGTTAAAATAGATAGTTCTGTTCTCCCCTTGTTCTGTCTGGCTGAGATGCTACTTAACACCTTTTCAGCAGCCAAAGAAGTTTACTTCAAAATTTAGAGGAATTTGGGCAACCTAATCTTTAGCATCTGTTCCCATGAAACTTGATGTACATAATCCCCAGTAGTGAAAAAGTGTAGACAAAGACTTCTGCTCTCTGGAGCATCAGATAATAGGTATTTCCTACCAGAGTATAACTACCCACACCAGCTTTACACTGTCAATCTGTATTCCACCAACAGGACCACTAATTATTACCGGATAACATGATATAAAAGTGTAGTCACAATGAACAAAAGAAGAAAAGAAAAAAGTGCCATCAAATTTTTGCTTCCCAGTCTTAGGGATGGATTGCTCGTGCCCTTTGTGCAGTGAGGGAAGAACTTGGGATGCACAGTAACTATTCCTCTGTGTATCTCCAAAATGGCAGCCAAGAGAAGGAAAAAGATGTCATGATTCCACATATCTTCTGCCCACTGGAAGACGACAGAACATATTGCAACACTAGGAGCTCTTGCTTTCTGCAAAAAGGAAAGCTTGTCCTGTCAAGATGCAATTCCTCTCCAAATTCCTTGAGGTCCTTTGTTGCATATTGAGGCAGTTGCTGGGGCAAGGAGGGGAGAAATGCTGATACTTTATTCATCTTCTTAAAGGTTAGCTTCTGCCACAACCCCTCCTAGGGAATATGCACAGAAAGAAAATTGCCCAAAATGAAACAAGAAGGAATTGAAAATTCCCTGCGTGCCAACATTCAGAGCAGGCCTGGGATACCAGAAAGAGCGCACACTCTCTTAATTTCAACTGACTGTTAATTTAAAGGATTCTATATCCATGGCTTTTGACTACCAAAGAAAAAAATCTTTTGAGATGTTTCCACCTTACACTTCCTCAGACTGTAGCTAAGGACATGCCTGAGCCTTGCCCAAGTACTCAGACGAGTATTGTTTTTTCTCCAACAGTTTATCCTTCATTTATTACAGGAGAATTAGTAGTACACTTGAGGACAATAGCCAGCCATTTGGGGAGTGTAGTGCCTGGGTTTTGCAAGGCTATATTCCCTAGAATGCATGAAAATAATTTTGCTCATACGCTCTGCTCAACTTCAACTTGTCCAGCAGGCTTCAGCAGAAAGGACGGTTTTATTTTAAGTTACCCTGAAAGAATGCAACTGATCTGATGTCATTGTGATTTCATGAATAGTCCAGAATGTCCAGACTAATAGAAAGCTACTTACCAAACCATCCAAGAACTTCTTCATCATACATACTGTCGAATATATGAGACTATTCACATGCTCAGAGTAAAGCACATGCTTTTCTGAATTTTGATTCAGACTTTGACCTGACTTGACCCACATATCTGGCCTTTTTGCTTTTGTTTTAAAAGCAGTCTTCCTGAGGTGCCTACTGATGCAGCAAATTGTCCTTATTAAGAACGCTACTTTCCAGTAATCACAGGTTACTTCTCTTTGCATTACTCTTTATATAGTGCTAAAGACAACTTTTTCCTCATGTTATAGTTTGAGGTACGAAGAATTATCATTCTTGCCAGTTATAACAGTATCAATTCCATATTCTCCTGAATGAAAGAATGTTTGCTGGGAGTTTTCCACATCTGGAGACAACATATCTTGATAAGAAAAACAAGGACGTCTGAACTGAGTGTTCTCCATAACAGCGTTATGTTATTCTCCTGCCCTTACTCTTTTGTTTCCTTTTAGTATTAAGGACAATTTCTGCAGACAAGAACGTGGAGCTAATCTGTGCTGGTGGCAGCTTTTCGTTGGTACCTGGGTATGACTCCATTGCAATAGAGGTCACTTCTGAGTCTTCTGCAGTTATTCCTCTAAATATCCTATCAGATCTGCCCACTCTTTGGCATTTAGAGGGCTCCAAGATTTACAGGCTATACACGGATAGGCAGAAACTATTCTTAACCTTTTCCCCATGAACTCACAGTATTAGGAAGTTATAGCATTTGCCAATATGGTGTTTTAGTTCTGTTTTTAACAGAAATTTGATATTTAGTTTATGATCTTGCTTTCATGTAAGAATGTTTGGACCAGAGCCTCCTTTGTTTTGATCTCTCAAGCAATAAGCTTCTCCAAAATGATACACACATCTTCACATTTACCACAGAGCAAGAGGCACAGTATTTACACAGCAGTATGTAACACAACATAAGCTTGCACTCTAATTTATCCATGTGCATACTTGCAATTAAACCTTAAACGTGCATTTACAATGTTAGGAAAGATCAGATTTGTTTTAAAATGTTGCATGTTATTTATAACGAAAGGTTTTTCGGAGGAGGTAGAGTTGTTTTAGCACTGTTCAGGACCTACAAGCAACTGTTTTTTAGCAACAAGATCCATTTTCTGGTTAACAGCCGAGATGTAAAATTATTAGGAAAAATAAATTCAGATTTTCTCTGAATAATGTAATTTTGGACCCTGAAATCAAATCTACGCTCCGTTACATCCACACAGCACTGCCAGAACGTATAGGAATAGGAAGATGAGTTGCGAAGTCTTCTGAAAAGTCAAAGTGCACAGATTTGCACTGGATCCTTCTTTACCTTTGTTCTCTGTTTGTCTCTTACTCTCCAAAGGAATCTGTGGGCTACAGAGTCTGATACATTGTTTTTATGTAAGGCTCCATGCAACTTTTAAAGCTGGCTCCCCAATCTGTACACTCAGAGCAGGAAATCATTTTTACATCTATTTTCATGGCCATGATTCACTCCCATGACTGAAAGGTGCATCACAGGCAAATTGTACCATATTGCTCCATCTCTTCATGAAGGGCAGTGCCGCTCTAACAAGCTGAAAAGCTAGAAGAACCACAGCTCTGAGCTTAAATAGTCTGTATTGACTAGTCCAGGATTTCCTCCTGGTAATGAACTGGCAGGGCCTGGCTATCAGCAGCTAGGACAACCCTCAGGAAAACAGGGAACGAACTTCACAGGCACTTTTGTCCAGCCTGGCCACCACCTCACCCCCTGCCTGCCACCTGGGGTGAATCACGAGCACCTGCTCTTTGTGCTCTCCGCTCCAGCAGTTACCCCGAGTCTCCCCACACAGTGAAAACGCGTTATATTGAATAACTCAGGCCTTTAGGACGAGGTCGCACTTACCACTCAGTAGCCATTTTGTGCCAGGAGCCACCCAGCCGGGCCTCGCCTCAGGGGGCATCATGGCGCCGCGCTGCCATGGTAACAGGAGGGGCGCGACCGGACCGGACCGGACCGGACCGGACCGGACCGGACCCTGTCACCACGCAGAAGCCGGCAGCAGGTAAACAGCACGCCGCTCGGGGTTGTTACAAAACTTGCCCAGCGTTTTTATAGCTTTAGGAAATGGGTTTACACGCACACCCGTTTTCCTAAAAGTCAAACATGTTCGAATACACAGGTGAAGGGTGTTTCAGCTTAAAAAGAAAGGAAGGAGGCGGGATGGGGGGCGGGCAGGCAGGCGAGGGGGGAAGAAGGGGAGCTAAAGGAGCCAAATAAAAGGGCTCCACGAGCAGTGGGGGGGGGGGGGGGGGGGGGTTGCTGTCGGCGAGTGCGGGCTGACGCGCCTGGTGGCTCCGCGCCCGGCAGCGAGGCGGCGGGTGTGGCTGTTAACGGCCGCCGCGGGGCGCGCGTTCCGCAGGCGTTTCTGGGATCGCCGAGCCGTTTCCACAGACAAGCGAGCCTGGCTCTAAAAACATCTAGCCGGCGTTATTTCTCCATCCTGAGGCAAAAAAAAACAAACAAACAAACAAAAAAACCAACCACTACCAACAACAACAGCAAGTCCCTGTGTCACATTTGCACATGGATGAAGTTTGCAAATTAAACAGTGGATCAAAAAATTTTCTGATGTAAGCTTGACACAACTTTTAACCCTGGGGGCAAGCAAGTGTTAAAATCAGCAAGCAGGGAGAGGGTCAGCAGCCTCGAACGCTGCGAATCCGTACGTTACTGGACCTGTTAAATGAGAACGCACTGTAGACTTGTCTTTGTGAAAAATGCTAGGTGTTAAGTCTTTCCAGCGCAGTACAACTCTTTGGTGTTATGCCTGGTTTATGATTTTTAAGCCAGTGCTCATCTCTGCTCAAAATAAATGTAACTCAACCCTTGCAGCTAGGCTTGGGGAAACGCTACGCTGTGCGTGCTTCCATGCCACTGCTTCCATTCCAGACTGAAGAACCGAGCTTCATTTCGCAGACATACTGCGTAGAAGGTTATGTTGTTTAAACAACAGCTTTAGACCCAGACAGACAAAACAAAATACATTTGTTTTGTTTTGTTTTTTTCCCTCTTAGCCTAAGTAACTGAGTAATAATAAGATTCATGAGCCAAAGCAGCAGGTTTATTTCTTGATTTTTTTTTTCTGCTTTTGTTGGGTGGTAGGTTGGCAGCATCAATTGTATTAGTGTTTCTGTCAGCACCCACATCAAATATGTTTCTTTATGGAAAAAATCATATTCCAACCTACTCTGGACATCTAAATATACATCTTTCATCACATACAGATTGCAATCCAGCTACCACCTGGAGTCCTGTAGCATTTACTTCGTGAAAGGCTCAGACGAATTCTACTCCAAATACCAAATTAAAAATTAACTAAGGTATATTTAGGCAGAGCAGTCAGCAAACCACAAACACTTTCCTCTTTTGGTTCCATTTTTCTGCTCTTCTGTGGTGTTAGAGCACACTCCTGTAATCCAAATTAGAATTAGGTACATCTTTGCCTTTTTGGTATTGCTTTAAGCTGTTTTTACTTCCCCTTGTTTCACGTTTTTAGAATGCCTTAGTTGCACTGCAGACTAGCGTGGGACTAGAATACCTGCTCTGGGTTGAATTTCCTGATGTCCATACTGCCTCTCTTATTGCCTCACTCGAGGGACAAATGAACTGGCTTCCTGGGTGGGGGAAGGTGGGGGAAGAGGCACTAGTTCGCACAGGCGCTCTGCCCTTCCAGCCACTGTGGGTGCGCTTGGATGCAGCCGGCTCTACAAACCTGAAACCGAACTCAAGCACACCTGCCAAACACTGTTTAGACGCAGCCATATGGTCTGTGCAGAAAAGTATTCAAAAATGTAGATCTGCATGACAAAATATGTGGGCTTCCTTCCTCCAGAGATCTAGACAGCAAACTTAGAAGATTTTTTATCAGAAAAGTTTCAGTGCTGCCTTACTGTTGGTGCGCAGAAAATTGAAGGAGAATTCCATCTACCAGGGCACCACCTTCTTTCCCTTCTAGACAAGACTGAAGTCAGTAACCGCACTTCAAGAAATACGTATGTTTACATTTTAAGTTACCCGTATTCTTCAGAATGAGTGTCATTTCCTATTTTGCTCAGAAGTTCTAACTATTCTTATTTTTCTTACCTTTCATTATGACAAGTGTAAGAGAAACGTCACAAAAATAGTTCAAGCATTGTTGGGGAGGGTTCCTTTTTTCTTTTGGCAAATGGTTGTTGTAGTTTCTCCTTGAAACAGTATAATCTAATCACTTAGAATATATCTTTCTTTAGAGTACTACCATGGGTTTATGGATCTTCAAGCAACAGGAACCATTTTGACAAAATTGTATTAACTCCTGTGTAACGTATTAATTTGGCATTGAGATCAATAGCTTCAGTAAACTACACATTTGCAGAAATAATCTGATTCAAAGACATTAAGCAACAAGGAAGTCACTTTATCCTTCTGTGAGTGAATCCAAAGGATGATTACTTGGAGTCTTAAAAGTATATTCAATAGTTCAGATTTGAATTTTGCGAGCTTCAGATTCTAGCCATAGTTCTTATTTTGACTTTGGGTCCTTTATTAAATAACACTGTGGGATCAGATTTCTTTTTCTTCTGCAGGTAGTTACTTATGTTCAGACTCAGCTCTTTGGACTTTAGAAAGCAGATCTCATCAGGAGAGGAAATGCATTGTCTCTTCCATTCACATGTCAGTTATCTTCACTTGTGTGGGGCCATCAGCAGCACTGTCATAGTAAAAACCTCTACTGTTTGCCTGGGGCAGTACCCTAGAAACCATAAAAGGAGTAGGCAGTAGGTAAAGGTGTCTTCCTTGTTTATATGCCTTCCAGTGACTCCCTTTAGAAACAGACTACTCTCTTTTTGGTTGTTGTTTTCATTTAAGTGCCTGGAGAAATTCTTGACATCACAAAAATTGGAGCTAGTGTCACCATCTTTCATTTGCAGCTTTTTAAAAATCTTATGCTGAAAACAGCTGGAGCGAGTGGCTTTCCTGCACCGCTAGTAGTCTGTTGTTAGCCATGACACAACGATGTCACTGCGAGCTTTACTCAGTTTTCTGGCAAAGGTCAGATGTCAGTGCTATTTACTGTAGATACACCTGCAATACTGTTGAGTGTGGATGAAACGTCTGTGGCTGGATTAAGCTTTACTGGTTCTGGTTTAGTTTCCTATAAGATTTCAGTGATGTAATTTCTAGCTCACCCCCAGTAGTTTTCCGATAATGAGTTACACAATGAATTTGTTCTGGTTAACCCAACTCCTCAAAGTAAGCAGACCAAAGCAGTGGACCTCCTGACATAAATTACTTATCTGTCAAGTTATATGTTACAGCTTCAATAAAACCACTCTGAGCATCATATATACCAACATAGCATTCTGAGGTGTATTTTTTACAACTCACAGTAGACCATTACTGATTTTTATTCCACTGTATACAAGATTTTTGTTTCATTGCAGATGCCTTTTATCCTTCAACCAGAGCAAAGATTTTATTTCGTTTATCTGATATATATTTAACCACAATTATAAGAAAAACTTGCAAATTAACTCCCAGAGCAAAATATAGCTGCGTTTGGGTTGTTTCCTGTTGTTTTTCTTCTTTGTAAGAGACAATGCTATGTCTAAATTCTTTGATTCACGCCAAGCAAAGCCATGACAAAATTGAAATTAAGACATAAATTCTGTTCTCATGAAACTCTACAACACTATTAAAATTCTAGCTGACGAGAGAAATTAAGCACATGCTTAACTTTAAGCATTTAAATAGAGTTGTTTTGCTGAACTGAGGTCTGAGGCTCCCTAGTTATAGTGCACAACATAATTTAACTTTAAACTCAGAATCATTGTGAATGACCTAATGCAAAAATCAATGGTGAAGCCTAATAGAAAGTGAGAATGTTTGAAGCTTAATTTTTTTTCTTCTGTTTCCTTGAATATAATTATACCTCTTTAGCACTGTTTTTCCTCAGTCCTCTATGCCTACTATGTCGTAATTTACACCCACAATTTAGAACACTAATGAAGGACATATTCACAGCAAGAATAGTAGATGGGTGGACACTGAGAAAGTGTTGAAGCACCAGAGAGCAAAATAATACATGTAAAAAAAGAAACAAAAACAGGAGAGAGATAAGGAGAAGGAGGGGAAAAAAAGAGAGGTTGCTGTATGCCAGTAAACAGAGGTAAACTGAATATGACATTCTCAGAAGTATATGTATAGACTTTTCTGTCAGCACTGCACCAACTTTACTGTCATGTGGTTGAACACTATATATATTCCTTGACGTTTACCAAATTTTATATAAGCATTTAGGAAGAAAATTAAGCAAGTGCTCTGAGCTGCCCCCGTAAAAGTGCTGTAGCATCAGTTGTTGTAGAGTAATAGTGTATTAAAATATCCCTGCAAGAGGCTGCTTACCTGCTAAATGGATGTGTGCAGTCCTAAGTGTAGTACTAGTCCTCCAGGAAGAGTTTTTCAGACGTCATTTTATGTCTGAACCTGCGTCTCGAAGGATGACATTAGATAAGGACACAGCTGTGGCTGGGCAGAACCGCAGTTGCATTAAGGAGACTGAGTAGACATAGGAGACTGACTACAGTTTTCTTCTTGTAAGGTCAAGAACTAAAATGGTTGTAGATAGCCAATATTATCTTAATTGCTATAAGCTACACAGCTATTATTAAATAATTCTGATGAAAAAGTACTGTCTGTCAAATATCTTGACAACCATTTGTTCTGAAGTGTCATTCATGTATACAGATACTCTATTCAGATACGCTGGTTTACTAACATGGGATCAGACTGCTGGATCGTGCTGTTATTAATATTTGCTAAATTGAAATACAAAATTATGATGAAGAGACATGCTATCCACTTCTCAGCAAAAAAAGAATAAAATCCTTTGGTTATATTTGATTTCTAGCCTTCCCTTAACCAGTTCAAAGCCTTATATTAGATGTCCATGTAATCCAGAGGATTTCCCCTCAGTCTTGGTTCCGCATGAGATTTAGAGAGGGAAAAAGAGAGCATTTTGTTAAATAGTAAGTGCCTGGGAAAATACCTAAAAGCAAACACAATCGTACATGATGTAGAAACAATAGCTGCCTGTTCATACAAAGTCAAGTGACAGGCAGTGTAGAAATGTTACTGTCATGGTAAATGCTTTTGAAGTCTCCAGAACAGTTTTGCGGTGACTGTCACAAGTTTATTAGCCATAACTAGATGAAATGGCATTGAAAAGCATTGAAGATTTGGATTAGCAGCTTCACTAAGTGCTAGATTAGTCAACTAAGAGGGCGCCTTTCAAACTACTTCTGTAAGTCTAAGGTTGCTTTAAAATACTGGTGCAGCTTAAATAACAGTATCACTTGCATTGCAGCTGTGTCCTTAGCTGGTTTTAAAGCTAGAGGTCCTTTTACAGAGAGCATTTTTATTTTTGCCCCATTTTCTCCTAGAAGATTGATGAGTAAATTCCCTTTAGGGCAATGACATCTATAGTTTGGCTAGAGTAATAGATCTTATTGTAGTCTGTTCTAAATAAAAAGTCTAGTAATAAACTTCTCGATGCCAGACCAAACAGAAGAGACCCTAGTAATGAAAAGACAATCCTTCTTATTGACACTTAGCATTTTCCATACTGCACTGATACGTTTGCATTCGTTTTACAAGAGCTGAGACTATCTGCAGCAAGTGATGATTTTGAGCCCAGGAAGTTTTGAGCCCAGTTTGTAAGCTGCTGTAGAGGCCTTTCAAAAGTGCCAAGTGTTCATTTCCTGAAAACCAGCTGCTTTGAAAACGTGTTAAGTTGAGGAGCCAAAATTGTGTCTTGAAACTTGAGGCAGCTTCATGTTGTTTAGCCTCTGATAGGGAACCTCAAAGTAAAAGTTTATGCAACCTTTTTTCACAGACAGATTGGGAATAGACTTTTTTTATATTCTAAGCCTGGCTATGGAGAGCACATAAAGCAGATAGAAATTAGCAAAACTTGATTTACTCCTTATGCACAGCGGTGAGTTACACAACAACTGAGAAAATGCTGTATGGCTCTGTAGTGTTACCAAGCTCTTTGTAGGAGATACTGGGGAACGCTATTTGAAGTTAGATGTTTGGTTTTCAGACTTATTTGTGGATCAAATGTTTTAACTCCTTGTCTTTAGATTATTCATAGGCAACCAACGTGCAACATGAAGAATGTTTTTGATTGAACATTTGGCGCTCTCAGTATGTGTTGCTTCCTGATTACATGCAAGTGTCTCAGAAAATCAGAATCCTCCTGCTTGCCTTAACAGTCCCAAGTTTAATTGCTGTGACTGTTCTGCAACTGTTGCTTAAAATGGTCTGTTTTGACTAATGTTCATTACCTAGCTCTATTTTCACAGTATGAAATAACTCAGTTGTCCCAAACATGAAAGAACTCAGTGACAGAAGGTGAGGGAGATAAAATACCCTCTGTCAGTTTAGGTGACAGGTTTCTACAATAACAGTCGAAGTCCAAGGGTCACATTCAGCAGTGCTGGCACAGGAAATCACATCCTACAACTCCAAGGATAGATTCATCCCAGGGAGGTGATTGACATCTAACTGCACTCCCTCCACTTTCCGTTCTACCGTCCTTTTCCAACTTAAGAGTACGTGCTTTACTCACATGAAAGAACATAGAGAATTGATGTGTCCTCTGGCAGCTTTCAATGCGACTTCTTCCTCTCACTGCTGGGACAGCAGCAGCTTCTCAGCTGAATGTGTGCCAACATAGTTTCTTCCTTTTTTCCTTCTACCTTTTCCTCCATTTTGAGACTTTCAGTATGAATATCACCCTCGGTAGCTGCTGGAAAAGTGAAACATCCCACAAAATAGCTTTACAGTAACAGATAACCACAATTCTTTCATCCAGAATTCTTCAAACATGCAAATAAAGTAGAATAATTTGAAATCAGGATCCTGTCTTTTTTTCTTTTTTTCCCCTCTTCTCTCTCCATTGTGCTTTATTGATAGGTGAAAGGCTAATTTAATCTCAAGAGTGCTCCAAGTCCACCCCAACTGTTCCATTTCAATAAATAACCTTGCTGTGAATACATTTTAATTAGTGATTTGATACATAGAATTGCATACTTATAATATAGTGGGCGTCAAGGTCTATTGAAATAGTATAAAAAAGGCATAATTATTTTCAAAAGCTCTGTTGGAATAATGCAGTTAAAAAATTACCTGCTGGTGTCCAATATATCATTAGCACTTCACATTCTCTCTGTATTTATGAAAGGTTAGATGCCTGGACTTCAGGTTGTACAAGATATCCCACAGTTCTGGAGACTTTTTCATTCATTTGGTGTTGCTAGCGGAGAATATCGTAATGAAGACAAGATTTTGACTTCATTCGAAATTAGATTGAGAGTTATCACAAAGGAAAATAGGAGCAACACCATGAGATTCAGAAGGATTTTTTTAATTCTATGAGCCTGACTTGGGACCATTTTATGCAGTATGGAATAATACAAAATAGGCCTAGAAACAAAAAAATCAAAACCTCATCATATGAGTAACTGTTGAAGGTACACTGACGAAAGAAGAGCTTTGACAAGTGGTAAAGGAAAAACTGTTAAGAACTCTAGGCTCATTTGAGAATTGTATCAGAGCTGGCAAGCAGGGTCTTGTGCTTCAGCGTAGAAGAATGCAATATAAAATTAAAAGAGGTGACAATATATAACATGATTAAATCGGGCAGTACTTATATGCTGCCAGGAATCCTGCTCAAAATATATGGCCATTGCTCTAAGGACATGCACTGTGGCATGCAACAGTAAGGATGATAAAGGCCAAATAGATTTTTAAACACTACATTAGACAGCATTTGATGCGTGAGCTCCCTTGAAGGGCCTTTTTTTTTTCAAAATTACCACGTTTAAGAAAAATGCCAGAAATTCACTGGCATGTCAATGAAAACAAGAAAGTGTTCTTAAAATGTAGGCAATTTACACCTACTTACAGAGACTATAGTTAAGGAATGTGTACACATAAGCTGTCATATCTGTCCCCTTCAACTCCCTCATAATGTTGATGTGCACATTTTGGCAAGTGTTCTGACCTGCACATAGTCTGAACGAGTAGGCTGCGTTCAGCTGTCATATGTGCTAGCATCTGAGAGATTTTTCAGCCAAGGGAACGTTGATCGGTAAGCGGAAGAGGGGAAGAGCAGGAGCCTGCGCTCGGGGGCTGAGGGACCAGGGGACTGCAACTGTCAAGGGATGCAAGTTCTTCATGGTGCTCAGTGTCCCTACAGAAAGAGAGCAATGCAATTTTCCCCGTGGGCTCCTGATTTCTGTCAAAAGCATGACAGTGGGAACAACTGTCAGGATCATATCTTTGCCCCCTTTGTTTTTTGTTCTCAGTGTAGGATTTAAGAGAGGATGGAGCTGCAACCTTGGATCCAGTCCATGCCTAAATTCAGACCCTTCTCTGACACAGACACCAAAGTCTCAATCAGCTATCAAGCACGATTGTAGCTCAGATGGGGAAATTTCATTTCCATGCAGCTAGTGTGCAGCTGCTGTGCTGTAGAGGGAGCATTACAGTCCTAAGGCTCTGCTCAGCAATGGGCTTAGAGTGGCAGCTGCCACTTAATGTAGTGTGGTAGCATCACACAGAATTTGGCTGACTGTAATACGTTTTAGCTAGTGGCATGATTGTTATGTCACAGAGAAGAGATATTATGTTGATAGCTCTAGCAAAGTACCTAACAATAGTCAATGGGGAGAGAAGCTTATGGTCTCAAAACAAATTCATAGGAAAAGCAGCTAAATGGGAGAGTTGGTATTTCGTGTGAAATTGTACTAGTTCAGAAAATAAGACTTTTAAAAACCTTATAAAATTACAGATTACAAAAGCAATATACTGAGTCTGCCATGCTTTTAAATGTGTATCTTGCTGTAAAGGCTGACAATGTCTTTGCTTAGGCATCCTGTTGCAATGCGGACCTGGTGTCTGCTTTATTCATCTCTCATTTGTATGCTGTTATTTCACAATGACTCCTGACCACGTCTTAAATTTCTTAAATCTTAAACATCAGCATCTCCAAATGAGAGGAGTCTGGCTTCTGGGGAGAAGGAGCTTACTTACATGTGGCCTTCTCAGGCAAGCTTATCAGTATCCCTCCTTGTGGCAGCGTATTGTTGCTATTAATTACCTATAGGTTGCTCCAAGCAGGAAGGTGTTTCTATCAAGAGCACCGAACAAGTAGTGGTTTTGTTACCAGAGAAGCCTCAAGGTATGATTATATAGAGAGGGTGTCGTGGGATCACCACTCTGAATTCATCAGTATTAGGGGTTCGGGAAGAAGGGGAGGGAGCTTGGAACATGTGGAGTGAGAGTTCAGAAGACAGACAGGTCACCTGAAAAACACCAACCCTACAACCTGGTGTCAGGAGCAGAGGAAAAGAAAAAAATTAAAAAGGAGTCTTAAGTTTGAATGTCTAGAGAGTGATGAAAGAAATTATGTCTGAGATGTGTTTGTCTGGGCTATTCTACAGAATGCTTGGGAAGAAATCTGAGAAACCTGCATAAACTTGAAAGGAATGTATGATAAAGTAGTAAGCCAGTAGAGAGGTTTCAGGTCTAGAGAGAGCTGGATGAAGAGATAAGATATAAAGGTCACAGCATGAGGACCTCACAAATTTTGTATATATTCTTGACTATCTAATTTTTAAAAGGGTGAGAAGTATATTGGTGTTGCAAAGTGGAATAGAGAGCATGGTATGTTTTGTGCAGATAAAGCTTACAAAATGTTATGTATCACTGAGGAAAACAAAGCACAAAAGAAAGTCCTTCTGGGAAAAATAAAGACCGAAATCAAGAAATAAAACAGGAAATAACAACATTTACCCACACCTGCTGCCTTGCAGTTGCTGGAAATTGAACATCTAGGGCGTGTTTGTTTGAACTGGACAAATAATCATTGCTTAGTGGTCTAGTGAAAAGTTTGGAAAGTGCAGGGAGATCAAAATCTCTGGGGCATATCCTCTGTTCTCATAAAGCGAAGTCAATGAAGCTATGACAGCTTAGATCACCTGCTGTCATGTCTCCCCTAGTAAGCAGTGCTTTACTTTTCCCAGATACAGCAATCTTAGAAGTAGACGAGCAGGAAAAGCGTCTATTCCATTTATACTGCTGAAATCTGAATGGGAATCCGTATTTATTTCCTAGCCCCCAGAAGCCAGGTTTCTGTTAATCCCTTGGGAAGGGAGGACACTGACACTTAGAGCATTGATTAACCTCTGAGATTGTATTTCCAAGTGGTATTGCGGAAAAGTTTTGTGTTTGTTGTGGTCTATCAGAGTCACAACAAGAAAATACTCTCTTGTGAAGCTTCCAGATCTGTTTACTTAACAGGAGGCGTTGGGAAGCTCCTGTCTTCAGTGACCTACCATTGTTTGGTTTAAATGAAGCTGCAACATCTTCCACAGCTGAAATATCCTCTCGGTTCTGCTACTTTCTTCCTTTTCTTCTTTTCGGGTGTTACCCCTCTATTTATTGAAGGTGCTAGAAAGGCATTAGTCCAGAAATCCAGATGAATATAAAGATAAGCATAGAGAGTGTGGAAGAGGACAGGAGAAAAACATGGGAGGCATTCCTTCTTGTTAGCAGACACAGCTAACAAGGATGCATGTAATCTACCTCTACAGACAGAGAGCACATTTGCACAGAAATGTGAAATAGTAATTCCACAGTTACTGTGCAAACTTGCTGCTGAAAATCGGGGCAAGTTTTTAAGCTGCAACCTATATGGCCAGGACAGTACAGATCTGAGCTACAAGAAGGCTAAGCACTTTGCCATACAAGCTGTAGGGATAGTCACACTTCTGTACTAGCGTGCATACTGCACAAAGCCATGCAAGAAGAGGCAGAGGGACAAATCCCCCTTTTTTCCACCTCCCACTGTCTTCCCTATTTCGTTCACTGTGCATATTAGGAGTAAAAGAGAGAAACCAGCTTGTATTCCTGCCAGACTTTCACAAAGTTTTCCAAAAATGAGCAAGTACCTGAGACTGCACAGCAGTCTTGGTTCAAAGCCAGCTGTGATCCTATGTAGTAATTACTCCCTTTCGCCTCGCACTTCATAAGTGGAGTAAGTAGATGATGGTCCTATGTGCTTGAATGCAGGAAAAGCAGATTGGTAAGGCACTCTACATTAGCACAGCTGTACTTTTTGAGTCCCCAAATTAGGATGCAGAAGATGAATGCAGGTCTGCCTTAGCCAAATGTAAAGGGAACTTTTTTGCATATTTTTGATATGTGATCTTATCAGCAGACAGCTTTTTCTTTTCAGTACAATAAATCCTTGTAATTCCATAGTACAGAAATCTGACAGTACAGAAAGTAATCTTTATGATTGCTAAAAGTCTTTGCACAGCATACATTGCAGCTTCCAATAATTATTTATTACTGGTGTTACCATTACTGAGTGCTTAATGTACTTGTGGTCAGCAGGCAGAAAATAAGCACTACCCGGTGACAACAGTGAGAATGCACTTCCTCAAATGGCAAGCAACTTTTTAAAGTTCTTGTCAGTCCGTAATATTTTTCCCCTGCATGCAACAGAGTATTAAAATAAAAACTTTGGATATATAAATCAGAGTAGGGTGAGCTCGCTCCTGTGCCAAGAGGGAGCCGAATGAATCCTATGGATGTTAGAGCTGGAAGGGGCCTCCTAGATCATCCTGTTCTGCCTCCCTTCTCATTGCTATTAACAACCACTGGTGCCACAAGAGCAGAATCTTAACTAGTGGCACTGCAGAAGAGCTGCGGGGCTCTCCCCTCAAGCTGCTCATCGGTGCATGCGTGTTTTCTACCGGGTATTTACTAGAGCTTTATTCTTCTACACCTTTCTATTTCCTCATGTCCCACATCTAACAGTGACACCATTACCTCTTCAGTGAGGGTGGTGTAACAGCTTTCTCTAGCTAATTTTTTCCCTTGTTGAACTGACCTCAAGACTATCTTTTTTCCCTCATGTGTAACATGAATTTTTCTTTTTCTAGCTTCAGTCCATTATACTTTTTAAGTACTTAATAATTCCTCGGCTATCTTTATTGTTACTGGAGCTAGGTATTTATAGACTAGTATATCCCTTCCTTATTGTTTCAATATGGAGGTGAGGAAGTGATAGCTGCATGATAAATGGCAAAGCGATGTGATGAACTGAGGAATCCTATGGGAAGAGACTTTCGGAAACATAAAGTGGAATTAATGTTCCCGAGTATAAATGTGTGCATGTGTGTGTGTGCACACAGGAGCACAAAGAAAGAAAGAGAAAGGACTTTCAACATGACTAATATTCCGCTCTGAGAAATGGTTCTGTTAAGGTGTTTTGAGAGAAGTGAGATATATCTATCTGCATGTAATTTTCTTCAGAAACAATCAGTCTAGAGATTAAATAAGGCACATTCAGAAATCCCGTCCACCTCCCTGCCAGAAGGCATTGCATAATAATGCTTCATATTTTCTTCAATGAGCTGTGCAAGCCTTAAGCAGTAGGGTTGCCTCTGCTTGCCCGTGCGATGGCCAGGCCCTGCTAGTCTGGAGCTTTGTCCCGCTGCCCACTAACTCTTGTTCAGCTGAAGCGCTTCAATGTTTTACTACCATTTCCACTTACATAGAATTCATTATTTCTCCACTGACTCTCCATCTATCTGTTTTAAAATTACCTTTATTTTCCTTAAATGGATTATTGGCAATATGTCCTTGAAAGGAATCTGTCATTACAATTTTATACTCAGGGTTAACTGCGTTTCCTGGTTTTCAAAAGATGCTCTTTCTTTTCCAGATTTCTTATCTCACCAATATATTTATTAAAGTTTTTGAATCTCTTTAGACCCTTTGCATAAAACTTCCTGTTTTCTGAATGCCGGAGAACTTGCCTAACTCTCTTGTGATGCATGATCTGAATGCAGACTATTTTTTTCCCATTATGCACATTTTTTTTTCCCCTGAGAGTTTGATCTGTTTTCATCTACAGTAAAAGGTACAACAGCTATTACTATTACCAGCAGCTATAACATGCTTCTGTCCTAAACGAAGTAACGTTAACGCTGGTGGTGTAGCTTAGTAAAGACATTTTACTTGAAAAGTGCTGGAAAAATAAAAGCGATCCAGCTGGGCTAGTTGATTCCCCAGACTGGCTGATTTAAATATTGCTGAATCTTATGTTTTACCCACTATAAAAACTTCATAAGATGATCTCACGTTTATTTTCAGTTTAGGTCAGGACTGCTTTTTCAAAAAAGGCTTTTTTTTTTTTCTTCTCTACAGTTCAAAGCACCAGAAAGTAGGTGCAGAGATGGTAACATAGCAACCACAAAAAAGTAAGTTTAAACACTCAGAAAATGAGCTTTTTGCTTTCTAATAGCAGAGCTTTCATGTTCATATCTTCTTGCTAGGCTTGAAACACCTGTTCCCATTTCAGCTCATTTTGTTTGCTTCATTCCTGCAGCACGGAAAGCTATGTGGAGTTTGGAATTACAATTAAATGTGCCTGTTTTCTATGAATATTCACTGGTCATCTGCAAACTTTGGATCTGAATTTTGAATGCTGAGGACTTTGTTTAGCTTTAACATTTCCTTGAAATAGAAGTGTTTTTGGTTTGAAACAGAACCGGTTCCCATGATGGGAACAAGAAAAAAACCACTTTTGGCCAGTGACTCAGGAAAATTTTAGTGATCACATGAAATAAATCTAAGTAATAACCACTGTGATTTTTTAAATCCCTTTAAGGCTATGTATCCTGCCTGCACAATAATGCGGTCTCTCTCTGGACTGCAGAGGCTGATAGTTCAGTGTTTTCTACCTTAGCTCATCCCTGACTTTTCCTGTTAACCTGAACTGCGCTTAAGGGTGTGACTTGCACCAAATGTGCATGTTTATTTTACAATTTCTAAGCATCTGGAAAAGTGAATGTATGGATTTTTTTAATTGCACCTCTTTCCGGTAACATCTTTTCTGTTCGTGTGCATATAGCCACATGACAAGAAAAGCAGTGAAGAACAATCAGTGAAGACTTACTTTTAACTGTTTTCAAAAATATCTTTTGCATTCTCTATTATCTTTTAAATAGGTTAAATTTTCCTGCTGATATATTAACTGCAACAGACCCAAAAGGTCTTCTAACCGTAGGGATTATACTATGCAACATGCACCCTCTAACTGTGATTTATCCTGAAATCAAACCGTTTCTACCAAATCTCACTATTCCTCCCCACAGTCAAAGACAAGTGTTTTTGGTCAGTTTAACTGTATTTTCCTCCATTCTTCCTTCTGAGTTTTGAGCCTCCCAAACATACTCTGGAAGGCTCCTAAACATACGCTGGAAAAGCTAGTTCTGAATATCCCGTTGCAGATTTTGTAGTTGCATTGGCTTCTTTCAGAGACATTTAAAGTATTCTGATGCATCTGTGTTCAGATTATGTGATTTTTGGCCTCCTCTGTGCTCCTGGTTAATGAGGGAACTCGTAAGGCTGAAGGGACTTGTTTGCGGAAGCTGGATCTCTGTCAGACACATTGCGGTGCCTGTGAAAGACAAAGATGAGGATAAGGAGAAAGGAAATGACTGAATAGACCTACTCGTCATTAGTTTGATAGCTTCACTTGTCTGTGGCCTGGAAGGCTTCCAGTTGTCAGGATTTTGGATCCGTGGCTGGAGAGGAGGCAGCTTGCAGTGCTTGACCTAGCACAGTCTCTCTATCCCACAGGGCGGAGGGTGCGTAGGCTCGTCTGGCCTTGGTACCGCTGCAGGACCCGTGCAGAGGGGCACCTTGTTTTCCTCTTCAGCCAGGGCCGCTAGGTAGGAAGTAGAACTTTTGGGGTACTCCAAAATGAGTCTCTGCCTCCATTGTTCGCACTCAAATAATATGAAACTATTCCCATATTTTTTATCCTACACTTATCTTGGTTTTATTTTTTATCCTATATCATATCCTGTATCCTGTCTAAATATTAAGCGTTCTCTCTGACTTTTCGAGCACCGAATTTCCATGAACAGCAAGTCAAAATGAGAAGAAAACAGATTTTATCCAGTCACTGCAAAGGGAAAATCTACGCTGACTTAAAAAAAAAAATCTCTTAACTTCAGCAAATCTTTTGCACGACAAAGATGCTAGTACACATATTAATGTATCATTTTTTATTGCTAACTAAATATGTCTTTCAGTTTTGTCTCCGTCTTCCAACTATAACTCTCCTGGAAGCATTTCAGTTGTGGCTGAAGAAGTGCTACAATACTTCACAGCAAGGTGTGCAAAGCTTTGAAAAATGTGGAGCCTTATAATGGACTTAAATTTCTTAAATCCGTGTTACAGCAGGGTTAGCCAAAGCCCAGAAATTGGGCAGAGCAGAGCTCTGAAGAAAATACTAATATCCTTACTCCACACCTCATTCCTAGGTAATAGACTCCATCATGTGGAAGATAGATCCCCTGACATAATGAATGATGTATTTATGACTTGCGTAATTTTTCAACGCATGCTATTGGCAGGTCTTCATTTTCCATGTCCTTTTTCTATTTGAATGTCATTACTGATGACATACCAACAGTAAAATAGTAACAGCAGTAACAATAAAAAGAACAACATTGTTAGAAAGTCCTTGATTATTGAATAACGTGATGTTAAAAAATTTAAGTGTTAGTTTTTTTTGCAAAAGTGAATTAGGCAGCAGAGACAGCAGTTGATCTGTCATTAAAGATGGAACCTCCTGTTATTAATTCTTTTTTGCAGATAATTCCATCTTGGAAAAAAATATATGCTTTAGAGAAATATATGTGGGAATTTAGTAAAATCTACATTCTGTCAAAAAAACAATTTTATATATTTATTTAGCCTTTAGGATTTTCTCATAGATCATCACATTTTCCAGCTACCTCTTGGAGGAGGGAGAGAGGAAAGAGGTTCAGAAAGCAATTACGAGAAAGCCTAAAGTGGCAAGGGGAGGATTAACTAGAATCTGTTAAAGCAGAATTTGAGGCAGAACAAACCAGCAGAAGCACTTTCTGACTCACCTCACATTTACCAAACCAGGAGTAAAGAGGGGAAAAAAAAGAGAGAGATTTTGTATATCATAAGTTGTTTATTCTTCCTGCACATAACTAATGCTGCAACCACTTGTTGCTCAGTGGTGGTTTGTATTTCCATCAACATTATATTCAAATCCAGTGCAACTGGATGCAATTCCAATAGTGACATGGCATTTGAAGGCCAAGCGTGAACTTAGCCCTAAATAGAAGAGAAGTTATATTTTCAAAGTAAATATTAAGCTTCATTTTTTTTTCTCATCCTCCCTTTCAGTAACCTATGAGGTATAATATGTGACCCATGAAAACACAGCATTCTAGAAAGTATCCAACTTTTATGGAGTTAATTTGTGAATTGTTATTGTTTAATCTAATACACGTGTTCTTGTATTTCCTAATAACTGGAAATACTCATTTTCTCTCTTGCATGTATAAAAGTTAAAAATGATGAAATTATTTAATCAGTGTTTGACAGATAGGGTGTAATATTGTACATAAATACTGTATTGCTATACTAGATTAAATAAGGATAATATTGATCAATGGATATAAATGCACCTGAGTGTTAACACATTTTAAAATAATCCTTGAACATGTGAATTAATGAGCCAAAAAAACCCCAGAAGCGCAAAAGGACAAAGTGTACCTAATACTCAATTCATTAAGAGCTGAAAATCATCATTCACAGAACATACACCCTCATATTAAAGCAAGTTTCCTGTAATACTTCTCTTCCGTTGAATGTACCTGTTTTCAGAACCTGACTAGTACAAACAGCCACAACCTGCTCTTTCTGACTTTTTCCAGATCCCTGAACTAGCAGAAGGGAGCAAATGAGGCATATGGCTCCGCAGAGACGGCACTGGCTGCCAGACGTACGGCCATGGCAGCAAGGGGGGGGGGGGGGGTCACACATGAAGCCCCTGCAGCTGCAGCTGGATTCCCAGGGGGAGATCCAGGCTTCAGATAGGAGATCTGGATGTAAAATTTAATTCAGAATGAAATAAACGCACATGTTTCTAAGCCACGCTATTCAACAGTTCAGATTCAAGCTCTGCATAAAGAGTTGAGTCACTCCTGATTGTACGCCGGGGTGCCTCCATCCCAGCTATTAGGAACAGTATTGATTCTGGCATTTGACATTGTAGAAGGACATGATTCCTTGGACTTTAGAGCTGTTATGTGAAGATAATAAGAAAAAATTTTGGACTAAGTGATTTGATAGCATCAGTGGTCACATTGATTGTCACATTTCCTTCATTTCTCTGAGGATACAGAACAGGGAACGCAGAGGGATCCAGCTCACCTTAGTCTTTTGTTTTTATTATTAAATTTCTACAGTAGACACCTTAGAATCTGTTTTATTCAGTGTTGCTGGATAGCACTAGTATTTATTAAAAGCTTCCCTTTTAATTTTTCCTAGCTATGAGATTTTGTCACTTTTTCTGGTGGAAGTTACTTCAGTCTTGCAGCTTTCTCTGTAATTGGCAGTAAAATGTTCTGTACCTTGTACAATGCCTTTGCATCCTGACATCATTTGAAGCGCCCTACATGAAGGCCTCCCTGCCCTTGATGAGCTCTACCTCTGTATAGACAACTGTCATGCAATATTTTACATTCAACCTGCAGCTTCTGTCTTCTCTGTCTCCGTCTTGTCCCATCCCATTGCTTAGCCTATGCAGCCCATGATGGTCATACTGGATTTACTCCCTTTTCCTCATGCACTCTCACAAAGGATTTCAGATGCACTACTTTCTTGACACAGTCAGATCATTACGGTGAAAAGTCTCAAACAGCCTTTTTCATAGCTACAGCAAGTTACCAGGCTGTCTCCAACTAGCTCACGCTACATATACCTAAAATATACTTTATGTTTTCCTTTGTTTTGCTATGGCTCTTTGGCAGATGGAAAGAGGCTTTCACACCCCTGTAGGAGCACTGAAACATACATAGAGGCCATAAGAGCTACTTACCCCTACCTGTTCCCATTGGTTGCTCTTCTGTCCTGCTCCCTGCAGAATTCTGGGGTGACTGCAATGAGAAGACCACTTGCATTGCTGCGCAGTTACTGAAACAAGTAGTGCCACTGCCTTAACCCTCGCAGGCTGAACTGCAGTGTGAGTATAGGATTTACAGTTAGGCTTATCATTGATATCACTAAAGAAATATAGTTGTAAAACAAAATGCAACTGTTGCTGCATTTAAACTAGTTAGGTAATTAGTTAGATAATGAGGGGAAAGCCATATTCTTTTTTCACGTTTAATTAAAGCAATTTGCAGTAGTTGTAAATTCTGATGTTTGTTTACATCTGAGAAGCATCTGTCTCCTTGAAGGGTTCTTTGGGGGCAAATCCAAGCCAGGGACCACAGGGTGCATTTCCCATCATGTAGCTCAGCTGCACAACGGATCCGTGTTGAGCTGAGACTCAAGGGGCCACCACCCCCTTCCAGTATGCTGCAAGCTCAACTGGAAGGAAACTCAAGAGCACGCAGAGGGGAAGCAACCCAGAAAGCTCCAACAAGTTTTTCTATCTGGAAGTTGAATAGACAATAAGGTGATGCATACTCACTTCAGATGTTAGACTCAGCCAGTTATCGCTCTTAGAAGGAGTTACATGGTAGTATTAATAAAAGTACTGAAACCTAGCCTAGGGTGAGCTATACTCATTTCAAAGACGACAACTCATTCTCTGTCTAAAACCAGTCAAGTGCAATCAATTGCAAGAATAGATCCCTAAGTCTTAGGCATGTTTTTCTCATTAAATAAACTTCATTTTTAATGAAGGTTTCAAGGTAATCAGTATACTACTTAGAGCAATAAATATTACAGTTTAATTCCGGAGTTCTTCATCAATACATCAGCCAGTCTGGTTTCAGTGGAAACCTGGGCATGTATTACCTTTTGTGACTTAATCACAATCACCTCAGATCTGACTGAATCATTTAAAGCCATTTGTAAGGGATTTTTCTTCAAAAGAATTTTAGTGCCATTGCTTGAAACAATGTTTTTTGAAACATTGGGGACACTTAGTACCTTTAGATTGTAGGCATTTAACTGCCAGGCCCTCACTCCCCTGCAGGGGGAGCTTACCTTTTCCCAATAACTCTACAAGAACTTAGAGCCCCGTACCCTCCTTTTGGCTGTACAGTGTCTAATGTAGACAACGTGAATAACTCATTGTGGCATAGCTCTTCAGTAGTCCTCATGAAGCAGGTAAATAAGGGTAGAAGAGAAAGTAAATATATGAGGTTATTCTAAAGGAGCATGAATCTTTCAGCGTTTCAGCTGTCCCAGGAGGCTGAGAAAGATTTAAGTCCAGGGCCTTGTGCTGACAACCCATCAAAACCAGGAAAGCACAAGAGTAAATTAAAACATTATGATAAGCTCAACCATGCATTTCACAGGAAAAAATACCAGATACAGTTTAGAAATGCGGATGATTTCACTGTATCCAAGACCTATATCTATTTACAAATCCTTTTCCCAGGACTGACAATGCATCCCTGTGTGCATTTTCTTACGAGTTTGTTCAACCAGCTTTAATAAAAGAGAGTGCTTACTGTGACTCAGTCACTGAACAGAAAACTGTAAGCCAATATGTGACGGTTTATCCTTTATAATCTACAATTCAGGAATCTACAAAATTAATTTCCCTCACCTTTAATGAGGTTCTGTTATGTGGTTTTGTGTGCATTATTGTGTGTATTAGTCATAGCTTGACTGAAGGGAAATGCGGCATCAAATTTATTGTAACAGTAATTTTCCTTAAAGTATATTAACACAGATGAATTGGCAGATACCTAGTTCATTCCTTAAACCAATCTTTTATACAATATTGCCCTCTATGGGAGCACAATATGTAACATTTAAAATAAGCATGCTGCTGTTTTTCTGTCTTACTACTTTTTTTTAGTATAATATCTGGTTTCTTAAAATGCTTTTCTTTTTAACATAAAAGCTGTACACTATCAGGAAAATGAACCTTCTACCCTCTCATCATTTAATCTATTTCTTTCAAGCCTATGTTTCATAGTGTAGTAAATATGATAATTGCAGTTCACAGCATCACTATTCAAAGTTTATATGCTTTTATACTGTGTTAAAAAAAAAAATTACACTAAAATGCACACGGCCAAGGATTTTTCATCACTGGTATAAACAGACAAACAACACTATTTCTAAAGTGTCCAGAAATTTTCAGTGAGCAAAGAGGCAACTCCAAAACATCGTTATACATAGACAGGGGTATTTTCAACTGTAAACCACTGAGCATGAGCGGCATAAAAACATGAGGAACAAGGCTCACAAAAGTTGTATAATGGTTAGTCGAGTATCAAGAGCTTACTGACTTGGAACACTCTCACTGCTGATTACTCCATCCATGTTTTTCTCTGATAATTTTAATTAAATCACCTTTTATTTTCTTCCCATGTGAATAATACATTTCTAAAAGGAATCTGAATTGAAAGACGATTGATTGAAGAATGATGATCATTGTGCATTGTTCATACACTACTGTGTCTTCTCAAAAGATCATTTCTTCTGCTGCTCTTCTCATTTTTTAAGAAAGCAGTGCTGAAAGTCTATAAATAATTCCTACCTCAGGAAAAATGATTCTATAATAGTTACACAGTAAAAACATTTCTTTAGCTTATTAACTTTGTTTTCCTTACAGACATTTCAGATAGATCTCACGTTTCTGCAAAAGTTGAAACAGTATAAATATAAAATCATGATCATGATCTGCTTTGTCAGACTAAAATTTCTTGAAGTGTGTTAGTATCCTGCTTGTTGAACCCAGCTTTGTTTGTTGTTTGAATGCTAAAACACAGCACACTTGCACCAGGCTAAAAATTAGACCTTAAAGCAGATACACCATACTAAAAAAGGAATATGGAACTATCGCATGTCTCCGGGTGTGGGATGGCTCTTGTAAAGTGACAGAGTTCATTTGTATTGTTCAAATACATTGGACCCAGAGAATGAATTTTACTTACACAAGTAATCCCATGGAAGTTAGCCAAGCTACTCATCTAAAGGAGACAAAACATTCTCACACCTAAAGACAAGTACAATTGCTCATATTTTTCTGCCAACCTTAAAATAAAATACAACACATTTTGGAGACCTTTCAAGGGCAGAACTTTCATGCACCCAACAATCACTGAGAACAAACCAATTACTTATGAGAGGAAGGATCAGGTCCCGCTGAGTACCAAGTACCTTGCTTCAGAGGGGTGGTAATTTACAGAGGAGAAGGGTACAAAAGAGAACAGAAACTGGTTTACAAAGGCTTAGCTGTACATTAAGATTTCCCATGCTAGTTGGAGCATTAGCAAAAGTAGCTCGTAAATGTGAGGCCTTGTCCTATAGGAGACACAACAAATGATATTGGGATTTCCAAGATAAAAGAAATTTGCTAACAGATGAAACAAGATACTCTCTGCAACAGGATCCATTTATTACAGTAATGCTAGAATACCAGTTTGCAAATAATTTAGCGAAGGATTTTTCAGTTTGAGGAGTTTTTTCATTTTAAATTAGGGTACATAAAAAGCTATGCTTGTGAGAGCTAACCTAAAAAAAAGTCATCCTTAGAATGTAATGGAAGCTTCATATCTAGATCGCAAAGTCAGAAAAGGAAAAAGAGAAGGATAATCATTCTTTGTAGTTTCTCCTTTGAAAAGATCATTTCTAGTTTCACCTTTTATTCAGAAGTGGATTAGAGTATTTAAAAAGCCTCTGTAGACATGTTAAAGGGGACTCCCATTGGAGCAATGGTCTGTCTAATTAAACTACTCTATGAACCATTCCACAGTTCGAGTAACTCCAAAAAAAAAAACAAAAAAAAAACCCCACCACCCCAGTCCCCAGTTAAGATCTTAAACTAATCATTCAAGGTTCAGAAACTTAATTTTTAACAATCGAGGAAAAAATCCTTAGTATTAGGATTTGCATGCTATTGCTTAATTTTCTGGCTATGTTGTCCTATGTGAAAATGGATTTGCCAACAGATTTCCTGTTTATTAAAAGCCAGGCGCTTATAGGCAGCTTACTAGCCCCACTGCATCTTGACTGTTGATATTGTGTGTTCTCTTATCTGAGCTTTTAACTATTGGTTCTTCAAAGAATTTATCTGAAGTATTGACATGCTGATCTATCTATCAGCAAAACAATGTACTACAGGGATACAACCCTATTCCTCTCTCTCTTTACTTAGAAAGCTCTTACGGCTCAGATGTGGAGACGGCAAATATGACAACTGAACATTGATGTTATACTGAGATAATTGTTCTCACAGTCCCAAGTGTTGTGATGGAGTAACACAAATGAATTACCTCTTTCTTTCCCAAATTAATGCTGTAATTTTTTATATAATTGCTCCTTAAAGAGAAAGAGAAAGGGTGGGGAGGAGTGAAGGATATACATTACTTTCCAACTGAATTACAGACCTTTCCTTAAAGCATGCAATGGTTCCCTCCCTTAGTCTCATTCTTTTAAAGATAGACCCAAATGAAGTTTGGACAGGGGGGTGCTCAGTGGAAAGGCTAAAAGGCAGTAGAAGAAGAGTGGACTGATGGAGAACAGTCCCCATGCAACAACAGCATTTCTTACTCACTCTGATTCATCTCTTCCATTGCTTGAGGTGTATTTTTTGCCTGTTCCTCATTTCAGCATATATTCTGCAAGTCAAGGTGGATTCTTTCCATTTTATGAGCAAAAGTTCTGCAAAATGATGTGGGTTGCCTGTGACACCCAGGCAACCTGCTGGCTTGGGGCTACCGCCCTGAGGACCAGGAGCTTTCCAGGAGGCTCCTCCTTCTGTAGATCATTAGAAGTCAGTAAACACGTTTTCTAAAGTCCGTGCTGGAAAAAGGAATACTTTGCAGTCTTCTTTTAAGTAGTTCCTCAAGCTCCTGTAAAGTAATGCTGTACAGAATGTGCTATTCACTAAAATAAGTCCCTTTATCGACCTGAACTTACCTTGTTAGCAGACACCAGAGAATAGCACCAGAGCTGATGCATAAGAGGATGACAGCACTTCTTCTCCTACTGGGTTACGGTTGCTCAGCTGCAGTACTGGGAAGGGGGAGGCTATATGACGATCTCTGCCCCACAGCCTGATGAAGGGTAACGCTTGTGATTCCCATAGGAGAAAGAAATTTAGTAAATGATTCTTTATACTTCCACAGAAAGAGGAGAATGAAATGCTCTTGGATCTTCTAGATTAGCAAACTTTCTTTATGGCATTGCAAACTGTAGCAAATACGGTGACTACAGAAGCAGCGAGCTCTTCTGAGTGAGGTGGTCACTTTGTGTATTGGCCCTGGTTCTAGTTTAGTTTTTTAATACAGCTTCACTTGCTCATCAGCAGGGAGGTTATGATCACAGTTTTTAGGAAAAGAACCCAGCTATGAAGCAACCCCAGTATATTGTTATGGTGTTACTGACACAAATACAAATCAAGAGGGGGCTGAGCAGAATGAGACTTCAGTCTGTCTGCCTGTTTGAATGTGAGACCTAGGAAATAGCTCTTTTCTTTCTAGGTTCCAGTCCTTCTCCCCATACATCCATGGGCATTTTTGCCCAACTTCTGGCCAGATCTGAACCCAGGAAGGACTTCTGTAAGGAAAATATTGGGAGAGGGCCAAAAAGACTGTAAGGGTGTGTACACTTCTCTTTTGCACAATATAAATTCTTTTCTCAATGTCAGAGTGAGCTGGCAACTCCGAAAGGGGTAACGTAGAACAGATTTTGGATTAAGTAGTACAATCTCTGTTCTTGCTTTGATAGTATGCTGGTGACAGGTCTTAAAAAGACTAGAGGTTTTTTTTTTTTTTTTAGCTGAGTAAGCACTTAAGACATAAAGTAGTAATGTAATTAGAGAGATGTGGAGCAGTTCTAATGTTAGATGTTAATGAATGTGTGTTGATTTAATGATATTTCAATATTAGTTTATATCAACACTCTCTCAGAAACTAACATGTCCAAAGCCTTACTTACAGGACCAAAATCACACTAGGCTTTCAAAGGTACTTTACAAAGGAATAATAGGTTAAGATAGAGGTCATTACTGAACTGGTATGTGCTGATATATGCAGAAGAAATGTATCCAAACATAAACAGCAAGGTAAAAGAAGCCATGGCTAGAGAAAGACGGTAGTTGGAGAATCTAGTTCATTTTTCTGCATTTTTATTTTATTTTGCTTGTAGGACTTTGTAACATTTTTGTTGTTGATGTTGTTTCAAATCAGTGCTTCATGCTTAAGCGGAGTACTAGCAGCATGCTCTCCATATGTCATCTGGGAAATAAGAATAACCCATGACAAGGCAAGCACTTCCAGTAGAAGACGTGAATGCCTTGGGTGTGTTGTGATGCGTGAAACTCAACTCCAAGTGTATCTATATTTGATCTCTATACTTCTGAGCATATAAAACCTCTACAAGATTTTGGGTCAAAGCCAAAGTATTCAAATTAAAAAAAAATTAACAACTTATTAAGACATCAAAGAAACAGACTTTTCTTAATGAAATATATATTTGAATATTCTGAAAACAAGCATATTCTGTTTTGCCTTTATGTTTCTTGCACTTTTGATGTGAATGTAATTAAATACAAAGTTCTGCGTATCTTGAGGAGCTGCTGGAGAGACTAATCTGTAACTCATAAGTTTTCATAGTTCCTCTGAAGTCAATGGTATTTTGACAGTTTGCACTAGCTGAGGAACTGCTCTGTGCGTTTAATAAAAGACGCTCTGTTGTTCAATTATATTTAAGTTCATAAAAAGTCTCCACAAATCAAGGAAAAGCCAGTCCTTTGAGCAATAGTCAACTGTTGTTCTTTTAAACTCATTATGAACTCCAGTGCCAAAAGCCGTCTTTCTTTTAATAAGACCGTAAGGATATCTGTAGCTGAAAGAGACATTTATGCATATCCTAGCCAACTTAATTTTGAAGGGAGGACCTTCAACCTGCAAGGTAGTTTTTGAAAGGAGATGTAGGGAGTGCCTATTAAAATATCAGAGAACTGTAATAGCAGGCATGGCAACGCGGGGCAGTCTGGGGAAACAAAAGCTCTTCATAGCAACAGCAGAACAACAGTCCAAATACCTGGTTGAAAGTTCTCAAATAGTCCAGAAGGGTGGACCAGGAAGGTAGCCATATATTATATGGATTAATTTCTGGAAACATTTGTTTGTTCTCTATCACATTTCTCAGTGCAGAACCGAGGGAATTGCATTTTTCTATCTCACAGTGTGTGAAGATGAATACATTAAAAACAGGTGCTCAGATATTATACCATCACTGTAATATCTATGATAGGTATGTAAATCCAGACTCTGATATTTGTGGTTATCTAGACAGAAGGATGCTGAATATTCAGCAGTTGTCCTCAATGCAAATGCAGATAATCCCTTAAAAAAATCTTGGTCAAAGTCTTAACTTACATTGTTCTAAGCTGAATAACTACATGAAAGTGCTAGGTTTAAAAAAGTAAAAAACAAACAAAAAACTCACCTGTATGTCTGGTAAAGTACATAAGCGCCAAGAAAATTTTGACAAAACAAAACAAACCAAAAAAACTAAACAGGTAGAAAACCAAAAAGGCACGCTCCTAACAAGTAATACAGGTTTGGGCAAAGTAGTTCTATGTTTTATCTGTGATTTTTGAACAACTGAAATAGGAAGGCTGGACAACTGTGATTGCTTACCAATACACAGAAAAAAAATCACAGAAGTATTAGCTCAGGTAGAATTTTCACCAGTTCATGCAAGGTCTGTGCTGCAGGTAAGATACAGAAGAACACAAATCCTGTGGTAAGGATTTCAGTGTAAGTAGGGTATCTCATTAATATGGCATTTCGTTGTTAGAATTTTCCTCACTTTACTATTGCTCCCCACCCATACTTCATTTCACTTTCTTGCTGTCCCATTATTTCCTTTTCTGTCTATTTTCCCTAAAGCAGAGAATGAAAACAATACCATGATTGAAAAGACATTCTAGGTAACAGCGCTTGAGTGCATCTGTATCCAAGCAAAAACAGTTTACCTCTCACTACTACCCAAAGGAGACAGAAGTAAAAATTCAAATTGTACTCAGCCCTTTTCCCAAAGGCTGGTGTACTCTTTTTATTGCATGAAGACAGTCGGAGCAATTCTGCCAACTTCTAATGTGGGCAGATTCTGTCAAGAAACTGTAATAAGTTGCCCAATATTCCACTTAAAATGAAATGCTAACAAAGCAAACAGATAGAGGCAGCGCAGATCAACAACCGTGTTTCCCCATATCGGATTCTTCTAGTGTGACATGCTATTAAACTAAGGAGTTAAGTTCAAAGAGAGACTTTAGCATCCAAATTAAAATACACTTTCCATGGTACGTGTAACCACTTGGCTGCTGGCCCAGCCTGGGAACATCTGCACGAGCAGGCTCCACTGATGTGCCACAGCTTCAAAGGGGCAGACTGCTGCTCCTGCCACATCTGGCAGCAGCAGAGAGCCATCCCGTTACACATTCACACCATGCAGTCAAACCCTGCCACTCACAGCAATTTTCCAAACACTTTGTCTAAGCGTAGCTGGAAGTCAAGTAGGTGAAGAGAAAGACAGAGAGAACGAGAATGACCGAGCTTTATCTTTTCATGCAACAGTGGCAGCCAGAGAAATAATAATAAGCTTTTTTCTTTTTCTTTATTTTTTTTAGTTTTAGACCCATTGCATTAGAATTCTTCCTCTTGATGGCAAGAGATTCTTTAACTTGATTTGGTAATTTTAATTTACAGCCAACTCATGTTCGAGCAGTCACGTAGGATGCAAGGAGGCACTTGCCTGCCACTGAATTCCAGTGGGAATTCAACATCTAAGCTTCTCGGGAAGCTTTGGGAAACAAAACGTGACTGCAGAGTCAGCCATAGGTGTTAGGCATTTTTAAAAGACCCCAACGAATGCTTTGTAATTAAAAGTTACAGGAAATGAGTCAGACGTACATTGCATTTTAATTATCCCTTAGTTTGATTTAGCCAGAAGGAATAAATTAGTCCCCAGTTTGGAACACCCAACATCTCTGCAACTTTGATATTGTCACAAAGCAAATAGCTCTTCCTGTAGAAGGTCCTACCTGAAGGATGTACATTGTAAACTGCATGGAATACCATTTATTTACTGTTTTTTGGAAACATGAAAGGTTGAGCTGACCACCCTGTGATTCAAATCTGAGGTTACAGCATCATTCATCATCTCAGAATGGGTCTGTTCCAGTCTCCTTGAACAAAACTATTTTCTCACATTTTCTGCACAAAACTGGCTGAATTTCAATTCCAAGGTGTATTGTATGGAGAACAGTTTTGGAGTGGAAGGTGTCAAGCTGCCAAAAATTGAAAATTAGATTGGTATAAAATCTAATTTTTAATATAGTAAGTGTTTAGTTTTTCCTCTGTAATATAATTTACCCTTAGAAAGTTGCATAACAATCATGTTCCTTGGCTGTGGTTGTAGATTTCATCTCTAGCTGGATGAGAAGGGATTTTAATAAGAAATTATGCTATGAATAAGTGGAATTTATGTCACAGATGGTAGAAAAATAGCTTGCCCCTCTGAGCACAGTATGTTTGCTGATACCCACCCTGTGGTGAGATCAGTGAGATCACTTGTAATCAACTTGCTGGGTGACCTCTGCCTGATTTTGGTCATGCTGCTCTGTTGCATTAAAAGCAACCTTTTGTTGTACTACACGAGCCTATCAGTGAACTAACAAGAGCATGAACTAAAAGTCTTAGAGTACTGTGATTTTCTTAATCTTCCTTCAATGTGGGGGGGAAAGGTCAGGATAACCCCCCCACACACACACACACTTGCCTGAAACATTCTCCTTCCAAAAAACGCATTTCGACTTTTCCTTTTTTCCCCCCCCAAGCTTTAAGTTGCAGCTCCAGGCGTAAAACGGGAAGTCACAGGCGGCCTTTGGCTGGGGCGTTTAGTGTGGGCAGGTTGCAGGGGAGGGAGGTGGTCCAGCTGCACAGTGACAGCTCATGCAAATCCTGCTAGAGCATCTCATCCATCAGCACAGGGCGCAAGGCACGCAGCTGGGCACCGAATTAGCCTCCACCGTGGCACGCTCGCGTGGAGCATCCCCCTGCCGGAATGACATCAGAGCAGCTCCGAGTCCTTCAAAGTCTCGGGGTTGATTAGCTAGAGGAACGGGCTGCTTCTGCCAATCATAATCCCGCAAAGCCGCCTCAGTACTTGTGTAGATATGAGGGAGAGGGAGCCTGGCTACAGCTAAGCAGGCGGCACAGCGGCAGCAGCACCAGCAGCAGTAACAGGAGCAGCTGCTATTCGGGTGATTAAATAGTTCTCATAGCCTTTTTGCTGTTCTCTGAATGCTCCCTGGCGTAATGCTCGCGTCCAAGGAGGAAGCTGCATTTTGCCGGTGAGCTGAACAGAGGTTTGAATCATTCCAGCTGCCTGTTTGTTTTGAGAAGGACAGTCTGGGTATAAATAAGATGTGACTATGCTGGTAAGAGTTCAGTTACTGGGGGCTGGCGCAAGAGGAGCCTTCCCGGGATACCGTTCAGACAGCTGATACGGATTGAAAACTCTCGGTAGTTTGCCTGGAGCCACGTGAAGAGATTTGAATAGCAGATGTCTTTCCTGCACATTAGGAAAAGAAATTCTTCCCTAGGTAAGCTATTGTTTGGCTTCTGCACATACTGCTACATGAGCCTGTACTTCTGGGTGTATGTTTATACTGCTGTTCCAGACAGTACATGTACTCAGCTATAAGAGAACAACTCTTGAACAGGTATAACGTACACAGTGTGTAAAATATATATATATGTATCGTTAAGTTCTAGGCATATATATATATATATATATATATATATAATCTCAAATACTTCAAGAAGCTGCCTTTAGTCTGGAATTGAAAGGATTATTTGAAAGTTTGAGATCATCTTTGCGATGCTTAAGTGCCCTGAATATAAATGGATGCATGTCCTCTGAGGGGAAATAGTTGTCTGACTAAATATGTGAAAGAACACAGAAGTTAGGACACTAGAAGTTATGCATGGAGAAGAGGATAAGATGGCAATTCTTCTTTAATATATTCCATATACCTTGCTTTTATTTGCTGCTATCTAGTAGTAAAAGCTAAGCATAACAAGCACATTCAAATGACAATGTGAAAGCTTCCTGTGGATAAAACATGCACTGTTTAAAGTGGAAATAACTATGCTGTGAGGAAACCAAGATCTGCAAATATGTTCTTTTCCAGTGGTTTGGTATCCAAACAGCATCTGTCAGCAACATTTAAAACATTGTTATCATTTTCAGTGTGGAAGCAGTGGTTGTTTTAGGTAGTTGGAGATAAACTACAGGAATCAGTATTTGTTCTTCAGATTACTAGAGACAGGGAGCCCAGCATTTCTGTCATACAGCTGACACACCGAGTCATTGCTGCTGGGAATAGACATTCAAAGGAGAATTGTTCAGAGGTGAATAAGTCTCTTCCTACAAGCGCTACACTGTTGTAACCACACACACACACACAAAAGCCACGCTCATTTTCTAATTCCCTCATCCCCAAGGAATCTACCACAACAGCATTTTTTATTAACTTTTGCAGCTCTTAACTATATTGAAAAGACCCTCCTCCCTCCTTATGAATAAATATATCAGAATTTGGCCTATCTAGCGTAGCTTGTTATTCTGCTCTTTCTACCTGTATACTCTGAATGTTATCAGAACAAGAGATAAAAATAGCAAGTAATTCTCACCCAATTTCTTCAGGACTTTTTAATAATGATCCTCCTCCTACTATAAGATATTCAACTTGTGGAAAAATAATCAAAATTTGCATGCTTACAAAGTTTAAGTAGTTGGTAATATTGCCAGGTGCTTCTCTATCATGTCTGTATACTTCACATTTTTACCATCAGCCTAGTGGCACTGTCTGACTTGCTTTCTTAAGTGCTACTCTGAAGGGGAGGAGGAAAAAAAAGAGCAAAAAAACCCCAGACAAACAAACTTTGCCAAGTTGCATTAACTAAGGGAATTCTTGGCTTCTAGTTTTTCTCTGAACCTTATCAATTCAAGTATGATCTGCTCAATTAGATTAGATGTTCCTAATGGCATTACTCCATGCAGAAGTTTAAGATTATGTATTAGTTTTCTGTCATTTCTTAGGATCGTGGCCATTTTTTGATTCATAATGAATGACTAATGTCTGAAAGCCTCAGAAATCAAAGCAGCAGTATTCCTGATGTCATGTTGACACCGCTGTTTTCTGTAACGCATAAAGAAGTGCTCCTCTCTGTATCTTTCATTTTATTGGAGTAAGCCAAATCCAGAGCATTACATTTAAGCACAGATAGGGATGCTTGAGTTACTGACCACCTACATATATATTGACTTGTATTTCTGTCCAAATGCACCCTTAACTCGCACTATAAGTTCTGAAACGCCTATTAAAACTTTAAGGATGCCTAGAGGTTGTGATATCTGCTATATTGGTTTTTGTAATGGCATTGATCAAACACTGTTGGTTGGGCAGCATGCAGGGAATCATGAGCTTCTCTAGAGTCCAGCTATCACTCAGTATGATGAAGATAAATTTTACTAATAGTAAAGACTTTTTTTTTTTTAAATAGTCTGCAGTACAGGAATTCTCAGAGGTATAATGAAATCCTTTAAGGAAAACATGCGCACAGGTTGCAAAACCATGGCAATGCCTATCAAAGTAAATGCTGATGACTTACTAGCAAGTCCTGACTGTTAATTTCCAATTAGATAACAAAAATTACATGATCAATGTATAACCTTATACCACCAAAAAAAGTCTCATTTCATTTTTCTACAAGCAATAAAAGTATAGCATGATCTCTTAACCAAAAAGATCAGTTTTGTTCCAAATCTTTCTGATTTAGCCCAGAGTTTTGATTTGCCTGCCTCTCTGCCCATAGGGCTGCCTGAGCTTCAGTTGCTATGTGTACACTGAGGAGTGCTTCCGTCAAGTGTTTGACTCAAAGCTTTCACAGTGCTTCAGCTTCCTAGGCACCACAAGAAACTGCTTTCCGTACCTGCAAAATGGACCTGTCTGCGCAAAAGAAACCCTGGGCTAAAACAGCAAAACCTTTCAAGCCTGGGTCTGGGTGAGTGAAGGAGAGGGCAATTCAGAATAGTGCAGAAAGCTTGCAGTTTACCCAGTCTGTGTATAGTCATTTAAGGAATCAGGCCCCAAGCTAAAGATGAACTGAGGGCTCTCTGCACTTCCCAAGGTGAGGGGGGCCCAGTTTTAAAACAGTTTGCAAGGATTAAAGAGTATAGTTTAGCGTGGCAGTTTAACAGATGCCTTTTTTGAAAACCTAGGAGGCAGTGGTGGGACACCGAAGTAGACAGGCGGCAAACCAGCCCCTGGCAGGGAGCCAGGGCTGAGAAGCCGGACTACAGGAAAAGGAGGCCAGCTGCTGTGCTGGAGTTCATTCAGAGCATTGTCTTGTGTTGTGAAAAAGACTGAAGAATGCTCATATCGCAGCAGCAAGTTTACTTTTCCCATTGAGATGTTAAAGTCGTGCCTTTCATGAAGTGAAAGCCACCCCAAAGGGTGCTACGTGCAAATACAGACATTTTCATTTATATTACTATTTAAATTGTTTGAACTATTATCAACAAAAAAAAAAACCACAACACACAAAACCCCCAAAAAGCAACTACTGGAAGAAAAGGAAAGCCATGCACATCACTCCAAAGCATTTATTATAACTACTGTCAGTAATAACAATTACAATGGTATCACAGATTCTTCTCCAATATAACAGTTGCTATAAAAATGAATAATATTTCATCTAAATAGTAACGCTACCAGAATCACATGGTAACAGCACAACACTGTAGAAACCTTGTCGGGATTTGATGAAGAAAACGCATTGGCACCACAAGTAATGTATTGTGATGAGATGATTTAAATACTTCTCTGCTCCTTTCAAAATTACATTTTCACATATTTCCATCCTTCTGACTACTTGAAGGGTCACAACTGCTTTCCCCAAGTGCAGGCAAGTGGAGCAAATGAATTCCCACTCCCATGCTCTTAACAGCTCTGGGAAACTAGGTCAAATATGGGCATAGGAGTCAGAGCAGGGGGGTTTGTTTTTTAATAAAAAAAGCAGCAACTAGAAAGGGGTTGCATTTTCTTACTTAGAAGTTGGCTGAAATAAAAACTCTACTTGGCTTACTTAGGGAAAGCCTTCTGAATTTATGTTTTGCTTTTCATGAGCTAGGAGAGTCTTTCTGTTCTCTGCTTCTTCATGTCACAAAGTTTGCCGTGTGAGTTCCTTTCCTCCTCTGCTTAGCCCTCAAACGTGATAAAACAAGGCACTCTGTAGCACAGCTCCAGTACAGTCAGCATGATGTACACAGCAATTTAAAATTTGCATACACGTAGTTGCTGATGTGTTTTTCCCAGAGCACAGTATAAGCGAGCTTGCAAGGTCCATGCTGCTGCACGCAAGGTCGCTATTGCAGAATTTTAGTTAGGACAAGCCTGCAACTTCAGAGTTAGGCTCTAAGCAGCCATGAGGTGAGAGGAACATTTGCCCTCCTGTCATGGCCCACAGAAGTACGCTGAGAAATACACACAGCTAGTGTTCAGAATTGATGCATCTATATGGCTGAAGTTTTACTAATTACTTGGTTTTAATCTCCTATACATATAAATTGTTAGAGGCATACAGCAGACAACAGTGATAAATTCTTTCAAGAACAAAGCTATGCATGAAACATATCCTTCTGAAGGTCTATCCACAGCTACTTAGTGCAACCTGTACTCTGCCAGACTTCCACTGAAAGGATTGCATTTAGCTTTCAGTGTATAAATAAATGTTCTGCTAAATAATTAATATTAGCTGCTGGCCATAAAAGAGGCGACTGTTTGGAAAGTTAACACTGTTCATCATGAAATATGCACCCACATTTACGTTCTACTTTCAGGGGATGTTTTATGATGCACCATCCTCCCCCTTTACATGGCATCAGTATTTTGTGAGGAGGAGACCAGAGCTTTCACCCTGAGGCTCTGGAGCCCTGGGTTATCATCCTTTGAATTTATTTTCTGTCACTGTAAGGTTCACCACCCCCAAACCACCAGGTTCAGGTGGTCAGTGTTTGACCAGAAAATTTTGAGATAGGAGAGGAAGATGCAGCAATGTCTAGGCTTCTGGGTGAGATACAAAAGTTGCACTTACTGGTCATTTTTTACTTTAAAGCTCTCAAAGCATCTTTTTTATTTCAACAGAGGTAGGGCCATCTGCCTTGATACTTTTGCCAAATTACCTGCGCTCTGCCTACCTAAAGCGCAGGCATAATAGATTTGTGCTTTTGTATTCATTACTAGTCACTAGACTCTGTTGTGCCATTTTAATGGTTTCACTCTTCCACCCCAAAGATTGCACAGGAACGACAGAACCACGTGCACGTAAAGTATTTGCCGTTCCTTAATGCACCAGGCCCTATACAAATCGGTAAATGCTACTGTAACTTCACCCCATCAGCAACTGAGGGTTTATTGTTATTGTGAACTGATACAGCCACTTTCCCTCCATCTTAAGGTCTAGCTTGTTGGTAGTTGAAAAACAGTAATTTTGGAACTTCATCTGCTTACACGACATCAGCTGCGTCTTACTTCCCCATACATTACTGTTTCCAAGTCATTTGTGGGGATATATACTATTATAATTTGTACCTGTAAGCCCCAATCAAAGATCAGGACACCTGTAGCGTATGCACTGTCCACCGTGCAAGGGCAGCAAGCAGCACCCGCCTCAAAATACTGTGTCCAGGACAGAATCCCTTGAAAACTCTCTAAACCTTCTCTCCCCGCTTCGGAGCCAACAAAATCCATGTGCCAGCATGAGTCAGCAGCAGTCATTCTGCAGATTCAGATTTTTAACTCAAGTAGTTTAGAAAATACTTTCTCTTTCCCAGAAAGATATTTACCTTTGGGCAGAAAATTAAAAAAACATGTTTTGCCTCAAACAGAACTTTATGGGACCAGAACGAGAAATAGAATTTGGTTGGCTCCTAAGCACTTCTACAAAATAGAAAGCCAGGTTAATTTCCCTGTCCAAGATACATCCTGGAGATACGTATTGGAAAAAGCAGTATAGTTTTGCACCCGATCCATAGAGGAGAATAAGAATAGTAAGAAATAGAAGCATGGCTCTAGCATGGTGCAATGGCAGTATAGTCAGGTAGAAAGATTTTTACTGCTGGTCTGATGATTTATTTTTTTCCAAAAGTAAGTTAATGCCTCAGTAGTTCAATAAGCAGAGATTTCACAAAAAGAACAGGTTAATCTAAATCTCACCATACCATCAAATAATTCTAGTGGTATTAGTTCTAGTTCCAGTCTCTGAGCATAGTGTGACTCAACAAAAAAATCCCCTGAATTCTCAAGTAGGACCCTTGTCCTACCGGTGGAATTTCTAAACTGAACTTAATCTTGGGGGGGGAAAAAAAAAAAGAGGGAGGGAAGGAAAAAAAAAATCATTTGAAAGGAAATATTTGTTTATATTTTTGAACCAAAAGAAAAACCGTAGCTGATCACAGATGACAGAAATGTCAAAGATGATCTTTCATTTGACTAACAAAGTGGTTTCATTCAGAGAAACCCCGTAAAACAGCAACAGAAATGAACAGAGAAATTTAACCAAAATAGGAATAATAGTGACAAAAAGGAAGCAAACACTGCAAATACTATTTGAACATACACCTGAAAGGATGAATTCTGCCTCAGCTTTCTCAGGTGATCTGTTCGCAGTAACCATGCTGTATACATTTGAAGCAAATGTGAATTATCTTAGAATGTTTTAAAACTAGCACCCCTTATAAGGGCAGAAAAGGGTATTACTCCCACATCATAAACGGGAAAATTGAAGTACTGAAAAATAAGTAACCTCAAGGAGGTGATACCTGTCAGCATCAGAAAGAGCCAGAGCCAAGAACCTCAGCTCCCTGTCTTATCCTCTAACGGCTAGGCATTTTTCTCTTCATATGCCAACAATATCGATACAATCATTTCAAGATTTAAAAAAAATTAATTTGCATTAACATCTTCTATAAAACTTCACTGCTCTATCTTTTCTACTTGGCAATATCTGAAATACTTAAATACATTAAAGTGAGATATAGCCTATTGGGTATTGTAGTATTTTTAGTATATGAAATTTCTCTTTCTAGATGAGTTTCACAGGCAGCTAATACGCACACGTTCCCACAGAACGCTAATCTTTTCAATCTTAAAGAGCTGGCAATGAGAACCAAGATTTCCTAACAGACAGCGTGGAATCTGGTGCAGTACTGTGACTCCAAGCTAAGTAATTTAAACATACATGAAGAAGACAGGAGAGAGATTATAAACCTAACTTCCAACCTCCAAACTGTCATGTAAATAAGGCAGTGATAAATGAGTAAGAGGGAAGTCATGGTTCAAGTTTTCCTCTTTAGAGCAATGCAAGTCAAAAGTCCAAAAAGTTACACACAAACAGAAGGAAAAAAAAACGCACATGGAGGTTCACCCCATCTTTCATGCATTTCTGCCTGAAAGCCAGCACTTCCTGTTACTGCTACTTGCTGGCTAGGCGGGCTTGGTGGTGCATTAGCCTGCACACTGCAAGCCAGTGCGGGCAGCTTGGACAATGCTGTAGCCCGTGCAGCTGATCTAGGTTGAGGCTGCTGGGCTCAGCCCTGCACCTCAAGCAAACTGAAGAGGCACAAGCTAGGTCTCCTCGGCATGGCTACTTGGAGGATTTTCTAGGAAATGCAGGCTTTTGCCCTAGCTCACCCTGCATGTACCATTCCTGCTCCATCATGTGCTTGCAATGACAGCAAAGCTCCCCACCCAGGGATGAGGAAGATGGGGAGAGGGGACTCCCTTTGTATTTACTTAAAGAATAAATATAAGGAAGCTGTACTAAGCAAGGCTAGTGCAACCAGAGCTTGAAAACTGCCTTGGTATGCCTGGAATCTGGCTTGAGTAAACTCGAAAAGACTTCTGTTTAAGTTCCATGTAGTAGATGTGTTACTCTAAGGATTTATGTACAAAGTCTTTGTTATCTTGGTTTAAATAGACTTCCTCAGCAGTACTAATAGATCATTACTATGTGACAGTAGTAGTCTTTCTGAAATAAGTTAGCGGCCTCTTTTTAATTCCTAGCACACATCAAACTTTCTTCACAACTAGTCCCTGTGACAGGATACAGACACCACAAAACATTACTGTAACAACTGTTACTCAGTGAAATATATTTTCATTGACGTATGGATGGAGACGTTTTAATAATCTTCTCTGATGGCAAATGCTTCTAGGTCCCATTAAGCAGTAGGAAAACAGAAAATGTGGGAAAACATTAAACACTGAATAAAATAAAAACATAAAGACCAGGGAGTTCAGCCTCTAATAAGCTAGTCCAGAGCCTTTGACTGTATCTTGTAGACAAAAGGCCTCCTTCACTGAGAGGGGAGCTTTTTAATCTATTACTGTGTAAGAAGCTTCCAAAAAGTAATGTTTTAGTAGCTACCCAGCAAATCTGTAATCCTTAGCAAGTTTTGAAAATACACATATAGAAGATCTGGAGTTATTAGGATGCTAAGAGAGCTGTAAGTAATATTTATATTGTTATTTTAGCTTTACTATATGATCAAACAAAACAAACAGGGTTGACTATTGCATTGACTGACTTTAAGGAGCTGTATGTTGTTAGGCAGCTATTATATTGCACAAACATAAGCCTCGATTGAATTAAAAACAAATCATTCTATTGAAACTGGATTTCTAATTGACAGTCTTACAGAAGTAGACAAGAGCAACAGAATAGATAAAGGTGGACTGTAATAAAACATTTGATATAGCATCTCACGAAAGTTTTAAAAGTTAAATGAATTCTAATTGGCTTTCACTGAAGCATTAAACTATGAATTGAAGAGTGATGAAGAGCCATTAACCAAGCTGGATCACGAGACTTTTTGTATCAGGTCAGGAGGAACATTTTTTTGTGGGCTGCTTTGGGGAAGTTCATGAAGCCTGCTTTTATCTACCAGCTTCGTTCAAAAAGACTAGGGCAATGATAGTCAGTTAATTACACCTGTACTCTCTATTTAAACTCCCCTAGAAAAGCAAAGAATTAGTTTCAGGGGCTTGATCAGGGTAGCTCACATACAGTAGAGAAACACGGGAATCTCTCCCACAACTTTCTGCTGTGACGTTCTGGCTTTGTCATCATGGCTTAAGAGGTAAACTTCTGACATTCGGATCTCAAAGTCTTCATTTTGTCCTTGGTAGCACAATTACTTTACTACAGATGCCATGAGGGTTATAAAGATATCAGATGAAGGGCATCACGCAAGAGCAAGCGCTCATTGCTTCCAGCTCAGCCACTGGTCTGCTGAATGACCTTGAGCAAGTCAGGTCTGTACCCAAGGATAATGATAATGATCTTTATTGATGTTTTGGTGAACTACTGGTGAAGTGAGATGCATATTATTACCATTTCTCAAGCAAGATGGACACATTTGTTGCAAAAGGCATTATATTTTACTTATATATAAAATATTTATTTTAATTCCGACCACACAGCTAAGATGCTTTGCCTGATTACAGCAAAATATTACTATGTGATGTTCTGCCTTCTGTGGGACTGAGGAAAATGTGGTCATTAAGAGCTACCCTTTGCAATGTTTATCAGAGCCATTCTGTCATAAAACAGGAAAGAGATAGGGGTTCCCTCTTCAAATATAGTCTCAACAGGATATGTACATAAATTACTCTTGCTTTCTAGGTGCTTCCACAGCTGACATTCAAAGAAAATCAACAGTAAGCATTATTTCTGAGGAAATATTGCATCTACATATGTTCTGAAACAACAGACCGTTAAAGAACGTGATAACCAGTAACAGAGGAAAGGTCACTGAAACATCACAGATGATATATTTATGTGTATTTCTGGGTGGTCCAAATGTCTATGGGAGTGTTGGGAGTTGAGGGGTCAGAATAAAGAATTGAGGCTGAACATCAGGCAACATTTGCCAGAAGTGAAATGTAACTAAATTTTAGAATAAATACCAAGGAGTTGCAAAAGATATGAAACGTTATAAACGGGCTAGAGAATTGAAGGAGGCAACAGTTCCACGTGGGAGGATTTACAGAAAGAACAATTTCTTACTTATCTTACTAGTTCACATTAGTAAAAGTCTCCCACTGATTCATAAAGAATATCTTTGTGTAGGTCCATTAGCAGAGATTATAGTCGCACTTCTAAAAGCATCAATAAGAAAAAACACCTGGTGAGTCAGCAACTTCAGATCATGTATGAATTCATGAGAACAAAATATGTCTTATGTGCTGTTAGTACAGCTATAGTATGTATTCAAGAAACTGGGACTTGATACAAGTCAGTGTTGGCTATCTGCACATCTTTGGAAATAACAAAGGAAGAAATAATAGAGATGATGTTTATTAAATCATTTTCTCTAATCATAATTCTCCCTACTTAGTCAAAAGACAAGCAAAGCATTGAAAATAACAAAGAAAACTACTCCATCGATATGATTCAAGTCACACTTGGCAATATTAAATATAACTAAAAAAAAAGATGGACCACCTTTGATGGTCCTAGAGTGAGACAAAACATCTGACTGCTGTAGACTAATTCATGGAAAATTATCAGCTTTGTCAAGAGCTAAGGGAGTTTAAAATCCTAAATGTGGAGTAAAGACCCACATCTCCCAACCATCGTATATGCATGTGAAAGAGTGCACATGTGTGAGAATGTTTATATGTCTAAAACCTATCTCCAAAAATGCCTCTAGCTGCCCTTCCACCAGAAAGGGTTTTTTTTCTTCAAAGGTCCAAGTTCTAAAATCATCTGGGAAAATTTAAAGCCAAAGAAACTTAAAAGTCAAAAGGGTCAAATAGCTTGTTTCCAAGTATGCTTTCATGCATATGATTTGGCCAGGTTTCATTCGATGCACAAGTTCAGGCATTTTAAACTTTGCTTTATATTCATTGATAATCAGCTTTAACCCCTGGCATCATTTAGCTTTCTGGAATCACACAATATCATGTGTGCTATAGACTCCTCAAACGCTGAAAATAAATACTGAAAAAATAAGTGTTTTGACTCAGAGATTAACTACGAATTGAAAACAAACAAACAAAAGAAATAAGAGTGCCTTGGCAGCCTCACCACTCAAGTTATCATGGAGAATTAGAGCAAAGTCAGAACTACTACAGGTTTACCACTGTAAAAGCTGTCTCTGCAAATGAAAGTATTTTGTATTAACATATAATAAGCTATGAGCAGTGGAGATCAGCCCCCTTTGCGAGCAAAGCCATGTTTATAAACACAAAACGTTGCAACATTGCTAAACCAAACTTGAAGAGCTCAGCTGGAAGTCTCTAGCAGCTTTTTCCCCCCCATGCAGAAGCAGCTCCATCTCTCCACAGTGAATAGAAGCACTGAACTTTTGCTGACAGGCAACAGGAGTCATTTTTCCCTCAAATCAGTTTGCTGGTTTGTGTGTTGAATAAGCAGTCATATGCAAGGAAAAGTGCATAGGTATCATGGATCACTGGATTGCTAATAAATGGTAGGAGTTATACAAGCTTAAAAAGGAAGGAAAGGAGGAAAGCCTTTACATTAATTTTTTAGCCTGGGGTGAAATTTTGTATATAGAAAATGGAGACATTCAACTTCTGATTTATACTGGAATATGATGTGGGGAACTTCTGGCCTGGATCCAGCTGGATTACCTGTGAAGTGCTCTACACAGCGTTGCACTCTGCTACGGACAGGCAATCAGAGGTTATTGTATTACAGGGAATCAACAAGTGTGCTGCTCCTCCACTCAGCATTATAAATGTGAAGTAAAATGCCTTTGCTTAATCAGTAGGATGGATAAAAACAACTGTTTGCTTAACAAAGATTTATGCTTTTCATAAGCTAAACTAGATCAGACATCCATAGCCTACCTACACCAAAAAAAAAAAAAAGAAAGGAAAGAACAGTTTATGCCTCCAGAGAAGGAGAGAAAGGATTGCCTTGCTCAGGCTGGCAGCCGAAGCACCAAATTCTCACTGCTGTCCTCCTACCTGAGACCAGACGCTCACATATGATGTAGCATGTCTTTCTCCAGATGATATGGAGCAGCAGTGGTCTTTAATAGAATTCTCTTTATTTGCATAGGCAATCGCTTCATTATTTCAGAACTCCCTCATTAGGGATTAATAGCTACCTTTGCAATATATAACTGCCTTCTGCAGTGCCTCTGTCTCTCTAGTTTGGTCAAGAGGCTCGTTAAAGCACTAAGTGCTGTGAGAAGGTCCACATTCAGGAACTGGACCATGAGAGGGTCAGCTTTGTTTCCTGATGCTATGTTAGCACGTGTCATCAGTAAAAGCCTATTTTTCTTCACTATCTTGGTACCGTTACATTGTAGAGTTCTAATCTCTCAGTCCTCTTCAAAAATCAGTATGTTTTAATCCATCAAATGTATTTGTATGGGAAGCAGGAAACATTACTTAGCAAGGAGGAAGAACTCTTGGAAGATTCTGGGTTTTCTTCTGTTCGTCTGAATTAAAGAAGAATTACAGCTCTAGCAGAAGGGCACGGCATTACAACAGTGTTACACGGTAGAGTTCTGCTCTTTAGAAGAAAATGCATCACGTCTAGGAAGTCAGCTAAACACAAGATTGCAAATCTACTGAAGAACCAATTCAGGATAAACGTAACCGTGATTCCTTGACCAAACGTTCCCAACTTTGGACCTAACACTGAAAAGCCAATGAATTCTGACCAGTAACCGTAGGATCACAGGACCTTAAACATCATTTTCTAAAATAAAACTACATTACTAATGCTAATTATTAAATATGGCCTATTTTCAAGTTTTGCAAAGTAATATAGCACAGAAATACTCCTAAGAAATATGAGTTGCTGGGTGAATATAAAGCTGATGAACTTTAAGAGGGAGAGTTTTAAAGGCTCAAATGGCAGTTAACTTCCAATTATGTCTTGGAAAATGTCTCACTAACGGCTAATATAGCTGATTTATTTTCATAAACTTTAATTACCTTGCACTGTTTCTTACTGAGCAATATTATCGGTTCAACAGAGCAGTTCAAACAGTATTCAAACTAAAAGGGGGATTTGTTCAAATTCCATGCTTCCATGTGCAAATTTATCAGTTTACCATTATCTGGACATATAAGTACTGGAACACACGCACACCTTTTAACAACTATATACAAAAGATGTGCTAGTTTAAATTAAATTTAATCACATTTTAACTAGAAAAGATTTTACCTATGTTATTTAGGTCATAAGTTATTTGGGAAAAGGATCATATTTTTTGCTTTGTCTAAGCATAAAGGCAGGGACTTTCATATAGTAATACAAGTGATAGCAACAGTGAAGACCCAGCTCATCAAGTGTTTTATTTTGGCAGCTTGTGATGCCAGTGCCTGAAAGATCCAGCAGGACAACGCAGCGAGGAGAAAACGTGCAGTTTTAGATCTCCTTGCATGCTCTTCCCTTCTGCTGCAGAAGCGGACTGAGAAATTTGTAAGTATTCAGTGTGTTATAGTAGCAGATTTTTCAGAGCAACAATCGCATTGTTTTGGCATAAGAGTCTTAAATAAGGCATTTTGCTGGCTGGCGCAGACCTGAGACCCTTGGGGCCCCCACTGCCTGTGCGGCTCTTTGCTCACTGAATTGCCAGGGCTGTAACAGGTGCTGCCTGGCAAAAGCAAGAAGATATTGCCCTCTAGTGCCGAAAGAAAGTAGAGGCTACAAAGTCCGAGAGGGGGAATTAATAATTATTTCAAAATTTCTGCATCTTTTAGGCAGAAACAAGCAAGACTTGCTGCAGCTGGTTGTTTTGCGGGCAGACAGCACGCACAGCGAGGCCATCGTTCCCCCCGACACGCTCACAGTTTGATAACACCTCAGAGTCAAGTGACCTGTCAATGGCAGCAAAGTACCAAAACTGAAGTATGGCTTATAGAGAGAGCTTCACTTGATCCAATTTTATCTTTTTGTAAAATCTTAATTGGAGTTTTAATAAGCAGTGAGCTCCTGACAGGCACACAGAACCGGAGAACAAGGGAAGCACTAAAGGGGAAAAAATACCCTTGCAGTTATCAGGAATGGTAGCTGTATTTCTTTTATATTTCTTCTATCATACATAATGGTCTCCCACATTTAGTAATATTTTTTCTTGTTATATTTCTGTCCATGCATAAACTACCGACCTTACTCCCTTTTTTGCTAATTGCCACAGTACTACTCGGCAGGGTCACCAATAGCGTAGCCCACAAAACAGGGCTATGAATTTCATAGCCAGCTGCTGACCAAAAAAGGTAATGCAGATAAAAACTGTATCCTAACAAAGTCACAAACAGCGTCAGTAACAGCTCCCTCTAAACTGTGAGGTGAGGAGCAAACCTCATGAACAAGTAGACCTATTAATTGAGAATTACTTCAGCATTTTGGTCGTTGCTCAATACGCTCCCAAAAGCGGTGTAGTTCTCTACTATCTGATACTAGGAGAGCAGCATATATGAAGTGTTTAAAACACAATTGAAACTTCTCACTTGCATTTTCTTAATGCTGAACTAACACGATCAAGAGGCTTCTTGGAACAGTATAGCAGAATCATAAGATAATACTGGTAGACAGATTTCCTAAATATCTTCTTAAAAGGTATTTCTACCCCCAAGTTTTAGATGTAGAGCTCAAAAATCAACTAGCAGAATAGTAATCTGGGTTAATGGAGGAGGAACTGTCAATTGACGCCTGCTTTGAAAGAGTGCTTGTTCTAAGCAGTACAAAAATCATCCATTGTTTACAGTCTCACATTGTTCCAGTAGGTAAACAATATAAATAATTCAGAAAGGTGTTAGTTCCCATCTAAACCCATAGAGCACCGTGGGCTATTTGTTTAGTTTTAATTGCCTCTGAGTCATATGGTTCTGCGTTAGTAATGGTAATTCTTCACAGATTTAGGTAGAACTACTAGGAATTGCATAAATGCCTCAGAGTTGGCCAGTCCGTAAGGTTTGAGGGTCTCGCACATCAGCTGTTCAGGATAGAGAGAACAGGCTGAAGCCCCAGTCCTTTAGCAAGAGAAGCTGTGGTCCAGAGTACACATGTATCTGCCACACTGAATAATTCCTTTGTTGTTCAGCAACTCCTGCTTTGTTCAGGTCTATGCATTCCTTAGTTTATTCCAGGGAGGGGTATGCAGTGTTGCGCCCTGCAGTTTTGGTCCCCTACTCATTTGTTTCACCTTCTCATTTAATCATTCATGAAAGTACTTAAATAGAATACAGACACTGATCACTTTGGGTACAAAATAGCAACTAGAGAGAAGTCCTGTGTCTTTCACTTTGCCTTGATTAGTTTCACAGTTGAAAACAGAATATATTAACCCTTTCAAAATACTTGGCCACAAAAGTACGAGTTTGACATAAAGCTTTCTCTAGGTACTTAACCAACCTTTTGTCTTAATGTTGTCCTCCAGTTTTTAGCCATTCCCATTAGCAATAGCAATGGGCCAAGGAACAGCAGTAGAAAATATATCATTTGTCCTCAAAAGGCTGTATTTAGACTATTTTTATACTGAAAGAACATATGAGAACTGTTTAGTATGTTTTATGACTTAATACATCAAGAAAGCAAGTGACAATGAGCGCTCCCTAAACTGTTTATAAACTCTCTTAGCTCAGATTACTAACCTTAGTTGGTCTTAATTAACATGTGTTTTAATTGCTTCATGGATTTTTTTTTTTTTTATTTACTCTTCTTTTACCTGTTGTTGCAGATAATGTTAAGAGTCTTCTTCATTGACTATTGGCAACTGCTGTATGCTGAGAAAGTCTCTTCCGATTTAGCTTTCCAGATCCTTTGGCTTCCACCTCCGACAACTTTATAACCTCCCCAACAGTTCCATAAATGTACTGCAATGGTCACATGAACAACTCTGTAGGGGAATCAGCACCTCTGCGTCTCCTTCTTACTATGGCACTTTAGGAAGAGAAAAACCAAAAAGAGACAAGTCCACCAGAAGTTGAGAGTCCTGCAAAAAATGAATCTTACAGTGAGACTTCGACGCAGTTTCAGAACGCTGGTAATCCTCTTGGCCACGTTCTGCCTGGCAAGCATTGGTATCTCTGCCTACTACCTGTACACGGGCTACAAACAGCCAATGACCCTTGTGGAAACCACTGGAGAAGCAGAATGTGAAGATCTTAAACTTTTACCCTACAGGTCCACAGAGCTGAAAACCGCAAAGCCGATTGATCCATCTAAAACTGACCCCACCGTCCTCTTGTTTGTGGAAAGCCAGTATTCCCAGCTGGGGCAAGACATTGTAGCCATCCTTGAGTCCAGCCGGTTTCCATACCATATGGTCATTGCACCTGCCAAGGGGGATATTCCTCCTCTCACAGACAACGGAAAAGGAAAATATATGATTGTTATATATGAGAATATTTTAAAATATGTATCTATGGACTCATGGAATAGAGAGCTTTTAGAAAAATACTGTGTGGAATACAGTGTTAGCATAATTGGTTTTCATAAAGCCAACGAGAACAGCTCACCAAGTACCAAACTAAAAGGATTTCCATTACATCTTTACAATAACATAGCCCTCAAAGACTGTTTTGTAAACCCTCAGTCTCCACTACTGCGCATTACCAAAGCGCCAAGAGTTGAGAAAGGCCCCCTGCCTGGTGAAGACTGGACAGTTTTCCACTTTAACCACTCCACCTACCAACCTGTACTTTTAACTGAACTGCAGACCTCCAGACCCTTGCCAGTGGAATTGCCAAAGGCTGAGCTGTATGCAACAGTCATCCAGGACTTAGGCCTTCATGACGGCATTCAGAGAGTCCTTTTTGGAAACAACTTGACCTTCTGGTTGCACAAGCTGATCTTTATCGATGCCATCTCTTTCCTGTCTGGGAAGAAGCTCGCACTATCCTTGGATAGGTACATCCTCGTTGACATAGATGACATCTTTGTTGGGAAGGAGGGAACAAGGATGAATGTCAACGATGTGAAGGTAAGGCTAGAACTGGGGATACCATCACAAATACAAGTATGTGCAAATGGGACATTTAGAGAGAGACAGATCATGAGGACCATAGTCTGAAGTTCCTTTAAAAGGCTGTTGTGCATACACAGATGCATTTAAATATGGATGCATACATGGATACACAGAGATGGTCTCATACAATAAGGCATGTAATGAATGTACTGGCTGCCTCTTGCTCATGTAAATTCTACTGAAGGGTGTCACCCTGAACACCTGGATAACAAAGGAGTCTTTTTACACCTCAGGTAACAGAGATCTTTGTCTTACCTACATAAAAGGATCAGATTCTGAAGCAGACTTGCCAAGAACTCTGAATTCTTAGATGACAACATATGTTTTACACTGCATTAACTTGTCTTTCCTGTGAATGTATAGGCATGTTCATGCAGATAGATAGATATGTATGTATGCGTCAGTTATAGATACTATCTGTATTCTTTCTTTCACTATTTCTGAAAAGTAAACAACAGCAGAAGATAATTTTTTCTAATATAGTGTATTTATGGGAGATTTTTAAAAAAAGAACAAAAAGCCAGAAAAGAGTAAAAAAAATATAGACAGTTTGACTTACGAGAATTAATTGGATAATTTTCATTAGCAGCCTATAAGATAAATATTTAAGGTTGCCAGTGATGTGATGAAAGCACAGCCTTACACTTTAGCAAATAACATAGCAGGTGATGCTGTAAAATCTTCACAGGCTAACGTTTGGGGGCTCTTCTAGACTTATTTTCATTAACTCTCTAATATCCAGGGACTCTATCATGTTTGTTCAAGAGTAATTCTCAGAGGTGCCCTTAGATGTGGGGACTTAAAATGATAAATAGACAAAACTCAACAGCGTGACAGTTATTTCCTTGCAATTTTCCACATGTGTGAGAACTATCATATTCAGAGATTAACTGAAAGTTCCTAAGCATGCAACATTACATTCCCTAGCCTTTATTCTGGATTTTTTTCCTTGTAAATACCTGAGTGTTTTCAAGAGCAATAAGCAAGCCCTTTGTCTTTAAACCTAGTTTTCTATTTCGTAATTCTTAATATTCTATGACTTCTGTATTTGTCTGTCTCCTGGTCAGGATCAGTAAGAGAGGTATTGAAATACCCCAAAGCAGTAGTCTCATATATAATTAAAACAATTTTGCAGATCGGAGAAGTTCAGGTGATTCTGTTAGCCAAACCAGGCGTATGAATGCTCAGCAAGCTGTATTCTAGCACTGAGGTGCTCTTAGTACCTGCATTAGGTACTCCTGGTGTCTTGAGATCTGAGCACTATGCACAAGCTCAATGATCAAGTAAGCGCTCTCTGCGCTGAATTATGCGGTAAAATGCTCTGACAAAGGGTTTGCCTACACGTGCAAAATAACTGAGCAGGCTTTTGTGGACAAAGTTTTTCAGCAATAGCTTTTTGTATGCACATTTTTGAGCGCGTCTATTTCTGATGTAGCTTGCCCCAGTAAGGAGCAAAGTCTATTATTCTACATTGTCTGTTATTCTACATTGGTTAAAGGGTCCCTATTATTAGAATAGGGCTGTCCACGTAGAGAGTTACTTTGAAATTCAGATCATACTTTTGATTGAAATAATTTCACCAGGCAGAAAAGCTCCAGTCATTCCCTTTACTACTCAGCAATCAACGACATGGCTATGCAAATTGTTCTACTATGCTTGGCATACTTGTGGCATAGCCATACTTCATCGCTTATTATAGGAAACATAGCAGGAAACTGCAGGTCTAGAAACTCACATAGGAGCTGAATGGCAAAACCCAGCTGTTCAAGGCATTCAGCATTACTTTTGTATGCGGCACGCATTCACCCGTCTCAAAGAACCGAGCAGTCCACCACATACCTTGACAACAACAGCAGAAAGCATCTGCACAGCTTCAGACTTTAAGGAAACTATGGTGAATCTATTCAAACATAATCCATAAAGAGAAGAGATTTGAAGGGAAGCCATCATTCTTCTCACATTTCTCAGGTCTTAAAGGAGTAGCCCACTTCCAATATAACACTGTAAATAATGCCTCTAAAGGTAAGACTTGGCTCTGGACCCCAAAAAATAAACTATGCAACAAACATTGAACACAAGGGAAGTCTTCCGTGAACATAGAATTGGACCTGACACTCCCATCAGGTGACTTCCTTTCTACATGTGCTTTGGGGGAAAGAAAGTTAGTCTCCCTTGTGGATAATGTTTCCATGTAAAGCCATTCTACAACATTTCCATCCATTCATATTCTGTACTTAAAACAGTAGTTTTCAGTTCAAATCAAATGAATTTGTTTCTCAGGGTATTTTAGAGGTGCTTGCTATGCAAATCAGCCCTTACTTATAGTCTGGACATTCCCAGAATACATTAATATTCAAAGCAGGATGCTTGCTAATGATTGTAACACCAAAATCACAGTGTACTTGGGTTAGTTTACAGTAAAGGATAATTACAGTGAGTTAGAGAGCAATCTCTCAAATCACTTGGGGAAGGAGGCAATTAAGAACTAGTGGGCCTAGCTTTGCCCCTAAAGGCAGAGCAGTTGAACAGCAAAATATCGGAAGGAGACAATATTGAAGAGTTTGAAGTTTTCCTAAGTGAAGTCAAAGTATCACCACACATTGCGAAGCAGCTGTTGTGACCAGCTGCTCAGAGGGATTTGTGTTTTCATGGCAGGTGAGAGGCTATTTCTGACACAGGGAGGCACCTGAGATTTAGGGGCAGGTCGTGCTTGCCCCATATGTATTACAAGGGCAGAAGCGTGAACGGCTCCAATGGCTAGAGAGATTTAGTACAGATTCTGTAAGTTGTTTTACAAGAACGTTGCAGAGTTTGGATCATTTACTTTCTTTTGTGAACTGCCTATTACAGGCATATTTAACGTCTTGCTCCCTGTACTGTATGTTTAAAACAGCAGCATCCCCAAAGGGAATATTTGTTCATCTAATGCTTTCCAAAAAAAAAGAGACTCAGATAAAGCACCACTTGTAACAAAGCTTTTTTTTTTCCTCCCGCGTTATGCCACATGGCTATTTATCCAATTCCTTCAATTCATAACATTTGTTATTACACATAGTGTAGATTCACCTTGCATAGATGTATGGGAGTTTCCGCGAGGCTCTTTTAAGGTACCAAGCACGCCTGGTTTGCTTGAGAATGCTCACTAGTAACGCCATCTGTGTCAGGTAACACCAGGAGTGGCAGATTCCTGGATACGCACAAGAAAACTGCAAATCAACAGCTAACCATTTCCAAAACCATGTTAAAAATCAGACTAAATAATATCACTCTGCCAAACCTGTTGGGAATTTTCTTTCAGTGACCATGAGTATTTCAACTGCCAGCAGAAAGAACACATCACTAAAAATGAATTTTCCAATAACAGTATTTCTACATAACAATAAAAAGACAAGTAACTATGTTCCTGTGTAATTACTTCCTGCAACTCAAATGTTTTTATCCCCTCACAAAGCCTTTTCTCAATTAGGTTCTTCAAGGATATATATAGTTTTATAAAGGGTGTCATCAGCTAGGGAAACGGAGATTAAAGAACAGAGTTATTATGGGCTGTGTTTACCACAAAAGATCTCCTAGTCCCTTGTATCATAGAAGTTGTGCAAGGTCATATCTGGCTAAGTAATTAAACAGGAACTCAGCTGAGCCACAGAAAGCTATTTTCCCTAGCTTTATGGATATCTATCTTGAGCCTAGCAAGCCTCTGCAAATGAATTTCTCCCTTTCTCTCCTCCCAGTATATTATCTCAATGCTTGATTTTCAAAGGAAAAGACTCAAGAACTCATCAGTTGGTTTGCAGAGTTACTGAATTCATGTACTTGCAAATTATATTGGTTCCTGGCCACACAACAAGTCCAAGATCACTGACCTCAATGATTCAGAGAGAGGAATATCCAGTTGCACCTTGTCTCCGGTTACTATACAGAAAAAAATATAAAGCTTTTGTTTTCACAATTTTTTTCTAACTGTGCACAAACAAAGCTGCTGTCCATCAGCATCACCCAAAAAGGTAGTAAGAGCTTGCTGAAGTATTTTCTTTTTTGCAGTTGTTGTTACAGTATGAGCACGTAGACTGGTACAATATTTACTCACCCAAGAAGAGTCCAATGCAGTGACCAGGACTTCCTCAGCACCTTTCACAACTACATTTTCTTTTCCTACCTTCACTATTAACTCAAAACACAAAAAACTTTTTTTAAAAAGACTGCAACACTTAATAAGGTTACTACTCTTAAAAAAAAGAGAAAAGAAAAAGAAAAAGAAAAAAGAAAACCCACATGCTGTAGAAACCTCAGCCTTTCACAGCTCGCCCTCTTCTAACACCAGGAGCTGGGGTGCAGAACAGCTTCCTCTCTATAGGCTTCCTCCAGGTGGGCTCCCTCAGGAACCACCAGCTGCCCTCTTGTCCCCCACTTACCCAGCTGGAGCTGATAATCAATAAGAAATTGCTGGTCCCAGCACCCTCATGTCCCAAAACCCCTTTCTCTGAAAGCTGTGCATTTCTTTTTTGTATTCCCCTAATTGCTGTCATAAGGGCAGGATCATCCTTGTACACTCTGAGGCACTATAAGTTGCTAGAGCAATGCTTGGGAGCTTCCTTGGTGTCACTGCTGACCGCTGTCGCTCCTTGCCCCGGCGCGCCTGACAGCTCGTCTGCATTCTCGCCCATTCCTCGCCTCTGAGCCTCAGTCCACTTATTTCAGTGGGAAAGAAATTGCATTAGTCCCTGACACCTCCTCACTTCCACAAGTTGACACTTTGTCTTTGACCTTCTCCATCATTAAAATGCCTTGAACACTTAAAGGGTGTGATTTCTTGCTCATTTTAGTATTTTAAAGACAGAAACTCATGCTGGAGTCGCAGCTTTTCTGATAATTCCAAATTAAAGAGTACTGGCTCAGCAGGAGGCTGTGCTTGATGATTGAATCTCTCCAGCATATGCTTTTTCTGATCTTTCTGCAAGGAGAATCGCTTTCAGGTGGAATAATTAGGACATTCCAGGGCCGCATTACCAGCCAGGGCAGAACAAAACGTGGTGCAAAGCTGCGGGTGGGAACACAGTACCTGACACTGCCCTCTTTGCTGCTGTGTGTAACGCTCCGTGCAAAGTCTGTACACCTTTTTAAAGCAAGTAACTTAATAAAATGCTGGAGAGTAACGTTCCCTTTGTACTTCAGTGCTGCTAGTATGCCTTACGTCTTGCATCATTTGTAATTTGCGGTAAAGGTCTGAAGCCCGGCCTGTGGATCAGGAAGCTCTATATATCAAAAGACAATAACACATGTCTGTATCCCTCAGCAGAATTTGGCATGTGATACCACCAAATATGCCCGATTTTCTGTAGAAATTTGTCAGCAACAGTCAAAGACCAGAGACAGTAGTCCAGGAGGACTGTAATGGTTGCTTGTACTTCTAACTTGGGTTCCTAAAGGGTTTTTCTAGATACTTGCCTCTTCCATACTCTTTCTGTACTCGCATGCAACATTAGAGAAGATTATGGAGCTAGTTTCAGCAGTCTTAACATCTACATATCCATCTGCTTAATTCCCAATATACATAGCACCAGTCCCCAGAATCCCCAGTGTTTCAGCAAAAATTGCAACTGGTTCTACAAGTGGGAAATAGAAAGAAAGCTTTCTTTATTGTTAATTTATCTGTGCTTCTTCTTCCACAGAAGTTGAAAAAAACAGTCACTTTCTTCCTGATCATGTGAGATACAATAGTCATACCAATAACCTTTTTATAATAATAAACTCCAGCCAGTAAAGTAACCACAGCAATGGACAATAAAAACAGAAGATATAAGAGCATAGGAAGTTAGAGACCGCCAAGCACTAGTAATTAATAATTAGTAATTAATAAGTAAGTGTTACCCTGATGTCACCTTTTAAAGCACTTGAAAATGGCAGTGAAGAATACAATGAATAGATATTCAGGAACTCTTGCTTCTGGATGATCTTAAAGACTTTAAAAGTGAATGTAAAAAGCAGCTGAGAATGCGTTATAAGAAAAATTTAATAATCAGACAATCTTCTTTTTAAATGGGACTGTCCACTCCATTCTACTTCAGCAGAGCTGACAGATCATTCAGTATTTTCCCTGCTCAGGTCTCTTGAATCACCCCATTCATTCTGCAGTAATTGGAGTGCTGAATGCTGTTCAAGTGCCTTGACGAAATGCACCATACAAAACGTTCTACACTTCAACTTTTTCTTTTGTTTTGTTTCTTTAAAGCCTGCTCTTTGAGTCACAATTTCGGTACTGATGTAGTTAAAAAATACCATTCCTTTGCCATCAGCAAAACATTTGTTTTTCTCCTTGGCAGCCTGGAGGATTGACTGTCAGTCGGAGCACCTTGCCTGAATTGTAATAGACTTGTGTTTCTCTCATCTTCCCGGTTTCCCACTGAAGATTTGGTGGGTCTTGACAACATTTCATACAGTCACGTCAGAAAACAAATTGTGGGGCTCTAATTTTTTAGCTCTTTCATTTCGCTGGTTTAGAAAACTGCTTTCCTTCCATGTCTACCATACATTAAAGGAGTAGCTCTGTCATGCAGCCCAGACAGGATTTTCCTAAAAGTTCGAAAATTCGCTTTGAGTTCTAGGGCACACACCATTATTTTTACTGCTGGGTTACAAGAGTCCAAACAACCCGATTTGATATTGTTTGTGCCAGAACCACAGAATCATCAAAAATCCACGTGTGGTTTTATTCAAGGAAAAAGTTTAATCTCTCATAAAGCAAAGAAACAAACAAACAAACAAACAAACTCAGAGAAAAATCACCCTTCATTTCTCCAGCTTTTTAACCAGCCATAAGAATGAGACAGAGTTCAATTCTGGAGAAGGTAAACAATCCTGAAGTTTTTAAAAAATACTGCAGTACTTTTTAAAATATGAATTTTGTTTGAAACGTATTTAGTCTAATTCAGAAAGCGGGCAGTATCTAGGGCTGATCACCTGTGCCCAGCATCACTGCCTTGTGGTGCATTCTTTTGTTTACGCAGCTGCTGATTTCCTGGGTTAATTCTAATTTCTTGAATAGCTTCTCCAAACTAATTTTGAACTCATAGGATGTATAGTCCTGGAACATATTCCAAGGACATACATGGTACTTGATATTTAATTTAGCTTCATTTAGTTTCATTTAATTCTTTTCATAGCATTTCGGGAATGTTTAGGAGCTAAAAACATGGCTGCTTTATATCAGTCTCTCAAGACACCTACATTAACCAGTGTTTAAAACAATGTATATTACTTAAAAAGGAACAATAAAAATTGTTTCCTGTATTGGAAAATAGCACACTATGAAAGGATTGAATACCCTTCTAGAAAGGCTGGCCAATCCAGACTTAAAGAGCAGTTATAATTATTGCCTTAAAAGCGCTTGATGCAGCAATAAACACATTACCATGAATGCCGTATGTAATGCAGTTGCATTAGCAACAGTATTACTTAAGTAAGTTTCAATATGCCTTTGTCATCCAAATACAAGCAAGAGAAACAACACTTAGAGCAAAAGCTCAATTTATTATCATTACTATTATTTAAATGATTTGAAAATGGCAGTGTTCAGAAAATGGGTGAATGGATGGAAGGACAGACAAACAGATGAGAAAACAGAGAAAGCCTCAAAGAGAAAAGGAGAACTTTAAAAGCATGTAGCATTATTATCTAGGTATTAACTGCCTACATCCAAGCAATAACATAGTATCAAAACAAGTCTTCTTCTATCTCTGGTTTCAAAAGTTTTATATATACATATATATATGTGTGTCTGTGTGTGTGTGTGTGTGTGTGTGTGTGTGTGTGTGTGTGTGTGTGTGTGTGTGCGCGCGTGCGTGCATATATATGTGTATACATACATAAATATACACAAAGTAAATTTTGTGATCTTGGTATCTTCTACAAATTTGGTCGTCAGCCATTTAATTAATAACTTCACTGCTAATGTTGTAAATCTCTTGTCGTCTTTTCGTACAGGCACAATACTGTAAGGGCTTTTAGGTAAAAGATATCAAACTCCATCCTATGTGGCAGGCAGAATGCCATTTCAAGAGTCTAGGAAGAGTTGTACTTCAAATGCTGGGTTCATTGTCCCTCTACAATGAAAAATTACATTCTAGTAGGTGGACATTGTCCATTTAATTATTATTCTTGAAGGTGCACATGATATGCTAGCAGGTGGAACTTCACAATTGGTGAGTCATAAGCAGATTACGATAACCGATAATAGGATCACTTTAAAGATAAAATTCTGCTTCTTTTTGGAAAGAAAATGCCTTTCATCTAAATCTAGGAAGTGGACTTTGACTTTAGTGAGTCGAGTGTTCATCTAAAGGAATATTTAGGCTGTCTCCAAATGAGAGGTGTTTCTCATTGGAGATGAGATTTGATCTGAGATCTCTAAATGGAATGTTTTCAGAAGGGTTTCCTTTTCCTCTGGACATATGCAGAGTCCAAATACTTTTACGGAGACATGAGAACAAATGACCTTCTGACTCTTTAGTTCAAAATGAGTCATATCTTGCTTGGAATAGTTAGAATGAGTCATATATTGCTTTCAGGAGACTTTGTTGGCAAATAGTGCTTAGCATGCAAATACATTGATACATTGGGAGAAATTCACTTGGCAGGAAATTATTTTATTTAGAAAATTTCTTATGGTCTGTATGTAGCTACTTTAATAAACAATCAAAAAATGAGTGATTTTATTGAACACTTGAAATTGTCACTATTTGGTATATCTGTTTCACCACCAAAGGGTATTTCTGTGCATCAGACAGCGTATTGCTTTTTAAATGTTGATAAGCACACACACAGAGGCACGCGTAGAGGAAGACTCAAATTTGATGAGAAAATCATCCTGTATTTTATATGTATGTTGCTAGATAACGTTCTGTGTCTGTGTGGAGTGACTGAGCAAGAAAAGGGAAATATCTTGCAAAGCACTGAGGGTTTGCTGTGAAAGCATGAGTGATAAAAAATCGCGATGTGAGACATTGTGGTATTACATCCCACGCAGACCGGTCAGGCTCGATTGGGAGGTTTTGCCCTGTGACCAGTGGCGTGGCAACTCCCCAAATGCTTTATGGGCTCGCAAATCACCTGCAGTGCTCTAGCCAGCTTAAAACCTTGAATGAAAATGGAAAGAACACCAAAGGCAAGTCACGTCCAGTACCGGTGTTAGGTTAACCCTTCATCATTTATTAGCATTTCACTAATTTCTTGGGAAGGAGCACTATAGCTATTGTAGCTGTGATGCTGGCTTCTGTGAACAGGCGTACATTTGGGGGTCTCAGGCATTCGAGTTTTGTCTCTCAAGCTCCGTTTTCATGCCACAGCCTGTGGCAATGCCTTAGAGCTAGGACTTCCCAAGGATGACGGTTAGAAACTGCAAGTGGGTGACTCTCGAACTGCCTATCTATTTAATAAGGTTAACGCCTGTCCGCGCTGTGTTGGTGCTACACAAGCGATACTGAACCGTCCTCCATTCACCAACAATCTCAGGTTTCAGGAAGCATCACAGTTTCAGTTGAATCAAGCCTTTTTGCAGGGCTGTTAAGATATCTAAGAGGCTGAACCAGAAGTACAGGCGAGACTGCCTTGCTCTCCGTTACCATGGCTGAGAGGAAAGGCACGCAGCCCCTGCAGCCATGTGCAAGCATCTCTGTTTCCTGCGTGGCTGCTCCATACTCTGCCACAGCACAGGTCTCGCTCTTCTCACGGATGTTTGCTGCCAGTATAGATTATTCATTTGCCTGGTCTGGAGAGCTTCCGCTTATTCACTGCTGCATACAAGCGAGCAGCAGCAAGGTTTCCGCTGCCTGCCACTGCAGATTAAATCCTCCTGCTTCTTTATTGCTAGCCTATTCTCGGTTCAATTGCAGGATGCCGATACTGGTTTTAGCTTATCCTTCATTTTCATTTTCTGGCCTTTATATCTTACACATACATTTATTAGCACTATTTTCTACGTGTCCCTTTTACAGTGCCCATTCCAAATCCACAGTGGTACCCTCTCAAAATGATGTACATGCATATAGGGTAGCATTGTACCAAACTATAATCCGTTTTCTGCAGACAGTAAACACAATTACGACATAAATACAGAAGGAGAGAAGAATAACGCTTTCTTCCTTATGGGCCATATGCACAAGTCAGTGCTTTTCCAGAGATTTCCTCAGCGATAAGAAGTAAAAGTTATTTGAGGACTCCAGTCCAAACAGCATCATCCCCCGCAGAGAAGAAGCCATACATTACGTTTTTTTTTTTTTTTTCCTCAGTGGCAGCCTTTTATTTTGGAAACATTATCCTAATGAAGTAATACTTCTCCACCATACAGTTAGTCTTCTAGCTGCGCCAGAATATGCACTGTTCCTAAAATCAAAGTTTCTAACTGTGGGATTAATCTGCCTAGGACCTTTTCATTTATTAAAATCATATTTCTTTCACATTTTTGTTTATTCCTGTTGTTTACCACCATTGTAAAAAAGCCTCAGTTGCTCTACAACACTTCCATAAAAATGACTTTTCATTGCTATTCATGTTTTTCTCCCAGGAAAGTACAAAAGAATATTTTGGTCTTATGGGAGATTATAAGATCATAGCATAAGACTATTTATTGATAAAATAAATACTTTTGTGTGGACAAAAATTTTAACTCTCCAGTAGCAATATTAAATATGGCAAATATATAATTTAAATGGCCAATTACAATCAAAGAATATTTTATATAGGTTAAGAATTTCTTTCAAGAAATGCCAGGATGAAAACAAAGCAAAAAAAATTTTTTTTAACCTTTATAGAACTTCATTTTCAAAATTAACAAGAAAATGAAAGGATGAGTTATGCACAGTCTCCTCAAAAACAATGTATTAGTAAAAACACTCTGAAGCTTCTGGAACAATATTTTTGTGCATTAGGATTTGATTTATTACGTGTTGCATGGATTAAATTTTTCTCATTTAATGCTCCAGCATTTCTCATTGATTAGGATGGCATATGATAGAAAGATCTTTCGTTTCCAGTTCAGATTGGCACAGAAAGACAACTAAGGTGTTGTGGTGTCTTGCAGATCTGAGAGAGCATCTTTCCCAGCATGTCGCTGTCTGCTTGGGGCCCGGAGTTTGCCTTATCCAGGTCTGTCGTCCAAGTGCGCAGAGCTCACACGAATGGCCCTGCGGATAACTGGTCAATTCAGGTTGGGAAGAAAAATAATTTCAAGAAGCTGAAACTAGAAGTTGAGAGAAACCTTTTCTTCCGTTAACTTTTTTTTTTGTGAGAAAGGGTCTCCTAAATTCTTGATTTCATAACAAAAAAAATTTTTTTTATTAATTAGTAAGGTTTACTACAGTCTAGCAAAGTTTATTAGAATTGCAAGCACATTTCTGAGGCTACGGAATTTGAATGGTAAAGGAATTAATCTTCCCTTTGGCTCATTTTAGAAAAACAGAAGCAGTAACTGACTGCTTTACCTTTCGCTTGAAAGCAGCTCATGCCCCTCCTTTAACCAATATCAGCATAATATCTCCTCAACACTAATATCTAGTACAACGTTTATGAAATAAAGCTGTAGATGATTTTTTTTTCCTTCAGCAGCATAAACTATAAATATCATTTACCAAAGCGTCATGGTTTCTCCAAATACCTGTCTATTCTTTTCTACTTTTTTATTCTTCCTTCCTTACTACCAGTGCACTTTGAATCTGCTCTACAAGTTCTAATCCGGGTAACACCCAAGTAGAAGTGGAAACTGTGGTGTGATGTATACTCACCTTCTCTACTCCATTACATTTGTGCTATTTTTAACACAACTGGTAGAATATGGCTGAATTAGAAATTTGAGAGGGTTTTTTTAATTAACTTACATTTATTAAGTCACTTAACTAACCTGTATGTAAAAAGTCACAAATTAAATCCATTAAACATAGTACATTCTCCCTGATACTTTGTGACTAATGCACAGTGGAATTCCAAGATTTAGAGATCAGAATTTTAGTTTTCCTTCTTTGCAACTCGTTTAGCCTTTTTTCCTTGGACTGAATGGGTGAAAAATCCTTCCAAAATGGAAAGGTGACAAGGCAGGGGAAAATTAAGTTTGCTTTCTTATTACTCTATCAATTTGAACTTCTCCAGGGGAACATTTTCCCATGGCTAAATGATGATTTATTGAATTCAGAATGTTGCATAGGAGCATGATTTAAGTAAAATAGTATTCTGCCAACTCATCTGCTTTGGCAGGCTGAAGGAAGAGTGGGCTGTGTGAAGAATATTAAAAAAATGTAAAAGATCATAATTAAATGTAGCTTTGGAGATGCTGTTCTTCTAGAAATTAAAAATGCAAATAATTCAGCTGCTGTTGGAAAGACCTTTATAGTAGGAGACTATCCCAGGAAATGGGCCTGGCATTCCACGTGAAAGCCAGAATTATTAATGTAACTCCTAATACATATTAAAGCCAAAATGACAACATTTAGGCAATTTTCTAAAAGTTGTCTCAATATGAAATTTGAGTTGTGTTGGGCAATGCAGGTTGAATCAAAGACATGGACTTCAAGGACTTATGGGTTTGACCCCTAACATTAGATCTTCAAGTAAGGGCTTTACAAAGAATGTTTGAATTCACATTTTTGACAGCATACAATAGTTGCTTGCCTTCCCTGAAATTCATGAAATATTGGCTCTTAAAACTGCCAGTGATTCTTCAAAGCACAAGTGCTTTTTTGGTTTAGGTCCAATTGTTTTACTAGAGAAAATCTCAGTATAATTTTCCATTCCCTGGATTTTTAAACTCTTCAGAAGTCTGTATGTCTGTGCATTAGCCTGCTCATTAATAGCAGAGAGATGAAGCCAAAATCATTGATTTCAATAAGATTTGGCCTCTAAAACGCTCTGCGTGCACAGCTCAGACTGATCTCCTGGCCCCAGGGGAGCTGCGTGGCCCCGGCCAGCTGCCCCAAGGTGCCCGTCTGCTTCCTCCTGCAAAACACAAGCAGAGACAGGCAGAGACGAGGAGCAGAGATGAGGAGCCAGACCCACTATCTCTGCCAGCTTTATTGCTATAAATGTGCAAGGTGGAAAGAAACAGAGGAACCATAAATGAGAAAGGGGCCGTAGGATCTCAGGGGGAGCAGGTTTTACCAGGGGAAAAGCAACTTGGTAAAGGCTAGAAGAACACGTGATGCAGGATGAGGGCCAAAGTGGAGCCTGCGTCAGGGCTCTCTCCGTTTTCAGGTAATGTTTAATCCCTAAGGGCTATGAAGGCTGAGAACCTCCTTTGTAATAATCTTAGATTTGTCAACAAATTATCACACATATTTGGAAAGTAATTAAATATATATAAACAAGTCAGAATCCGTATTTTCCTGTAGTAATATTAATCTATAATGTAGATAAAAATGCTCTATGACCTTATTAATTTAGGAAATGTTTAATGACTCTCCAGATATAAGCGTAACCTAATGAGATTATACTCTACGTGGTTAATAATAATAACAGATTTGGTTTTAAAAAAAATGAAAAGTTCAGCTGCAGAACGTGAATTCTTTACTATAAAAGCTCTACATGCGTCTTCCTAGAAACACATCCCAAGATTTATGTGCATCATAAACAAATATGTCTGCAGTATTATAAAGTGTAATTCCGCTGTATTTGTTATTAGGAAAGGGAATAAGGTTTCCCATATGCTTTCAGTATTACTTTACTTGTAACTGGGAACACGCTGCCAGTACCTTATCAGGAAATAAAAGCTACTCATCACTGTTGTCAGTATGGCAAGGTGGGTGTTACAGGGGAGCTTCCTGCTAGAAACCTAGAGGGTTTTATTCTTAGCCTTCAGGCAGCAGATGCGTTTCCGAGCTGTGCAACAAGAGGGTAAGCAGGCAAAGTCTCATGACTAATGACACGTTGTGATGTGTTTACTTAATATAAGGAAACCTTTGCCGTTGATGATCCATACATTGAACTCATAAATAGAATAAGATGCTGGAGGGTAGTTTAGAAATTTCCGAAGATCAGGGTCTTTGATGAGACACGGATGTAAATTTACCTACCCTGAAGTTACACTTTTTCTCTCTTTCCAAGTTTTCATAAAGGGAAAAGAGAAATTCCCTTATGTTCCCTTCTGTGTTGATATTTATAGCAGACTAAGTCATAGGGAAAAGGAGAATACCTTTAGAAAATGGAGTTTGTTACCGCTTGACCATTATTGCTATGTTTTATATTGGGGGACAGCCAACAACCCCCTGCATTCTCTGAACGCAGTAAGTCTGTCAACGCAAGGGTAGAGTAGGATGCTGTGGTGCTGTTTGGAGACCCTGTTAGCATTCACCAGGTTGGAAACAGCCTAAGTAAAATTACCTGAAGGGCTTAACTGACTGAATGTGTTGGGGAAGAATTTTTGGCTGAATCATGGACTTTCGTAACTGCTTGTCCTCGCTTCCCCTCTGCTGGTACTTTGGACAATTTTATGTGTTATGCCAGTGCAAGAAAACAAGCCTGTGAAAGTGGAAAGCTACCGCTCACTGGGATATAGGTATGCCCATGTACACAAAAAGGCTGTAAAGGACTCACTGTAGGGCAGTCAAAAGAAATCCAGTCTTCTAAGACCCTTCTGTCATTAAACTGACCACAAAACAACTGATATGCTTTATATAGAACTATTCTGATTTTAGTAACCGCAGTGGCTTATAGTACAACTAAGTTAGACCTCTTTAAAATGAGACTGATGGTCATGACTATCTTTTAGGATCACTGATTATAATTAACGGCACAGCACGCTTGGTAAAAACAGTCCTGCAAGTGTTAAAGGTAAAAGGTGCCTTTGAACAATCATAAAATACAGGGAAGGAGAAGGGAAAGGGGAAGAAGAAAGGGAAAAAGGAGACTCAGTCTTGAAATGCACCTCAGTCACTTCTGCTATATCCTTTTTATTTGCCGGTGCTGCAACCCCTAAACAGCAAAGATTTGGGGCACACTAAACCCTGCAAGAGGAGAGAGGGGGCAAAGAAGGGGGGATAGAGAGTCCACAGAAGAGCTCGAGGAATAAGGAGGACCTTCTACAGCAGAAAAGTGTCACATATCTTTAAGCTCTGGTGCTGTTTCTCATCTTACAGTTTCAGATTTTTTCAGAACTCAGATAATCCTTGTCAAATAATCCCATTTGGGTAGCAGAGCATTAGCCAAGTAGAAGCTATCAGAACAATTCACTGTTTACGATTTTTAAACAGCTATTTCCATATAAAATAAAATTATGGCACTCCCCCACGGCTAGGAGAGTAATAGAACCTCTCACTTCATAAGTGGGTGGAAATTTAGTATAACACATATAATTAAAAGGTAGATACTTTGCTGAATTTATTTTTCCCTGTTTAAGGATCCTACATTACATGGATTCATATTTTACATGACAAATAGCTACGCAATTTACAATGAGAATATTTAGAGAGAAAAGTATTACCTACAGTGATTAAAGCAACTAGCTTTAAAAGTGAACTGTCTCAGTGAATGCCACTTTCAGCTTGCCACCCCAATGCATGAGAACGGCTTTAAAATAGGAAGATTGTTTAAGTGAAAAACAACCTGTCCTTTGGTTTTGGAAGTAATACTGTGAACGTGTACAACGTTCTAGTGAACTTTCTTCGCTGTTTGTAAGTGCTAGAAACTTTATTCAACATAAAGATTGACAGCTGATATTCTCATATATGTGAGAGTAGAAAAACCAAAAATATCAACTATTGTAAGATTTATGAAAGGATCACAAATGTTAGTAACACTGATTTTCACTATATTATTTTCATTAGATGTTACTGTGTTTGGAAAACGTTTCCTTCTTCTGGGGCGTGGTCTGAATCTTTGACTAAAAATAATATTACCTATGAAAAGCTCTGTATGCCATCAGCGTAAATATTCACACAAACAATAAGTTGGGGAAGAGAATAAGAAACTCCAAAATTATTTTATCATTCAGATATAGACCTCTTCCAATAACAGGAAAACTTGCATCATAAAAGACACCAGCAAGCACGCTCCAATTAAAAAACACTTGCTAGAAGTGTTTGCACTTTGCGTATTTATAGCACAGCACAGCACTCTTCCTGTGTAATCCAGAAAAGCAGGGACAGAGAGCTTGAACAGAGCACGAGCATAGCTTTCTAGCAGGAAATATTTTGAAGCAGCATGACACTTGGAGAAGCTCAATGCATTTCAGTAGCAAAAACGGTTCGTTGTCAGAAGCAGTTTTAGGATCCCTGGGGATAAGTCATCCCTGTCAAGAATGATTTAGCAGCATCTAGAAAGGGGTGAGCTCCATCAGAAGCTAGGAAATTCATCCAAATCCTCTTTTCACTCCGGCGGCAGGATTTCAAGAGACCTCCCGCTGTTGGGCCTGGGCGCGAGGATCTCCCCGGCTGGAGGCCCTGCATAGTGCCCACAAGCCACCACTGCGGCCTCCTGCCCTCCCAGCGCGGCCGGCTTTCTGCAAGCACTGACGCAGTGGTAGGCTAGGAAGGCTGGAGGGGACTGTTAGGATAATTTGGTGTGACATCCTGAATAATGCAGGGCGCAGAATTTCATCCAGTAATTTGTGCATCAAATGTCATCTATCACTACCTGCAGAGGAGGCCTGGACCTATCTGCCACCCCTGGATCTGCCTTTATTTTTGCCTGCCAGATCAAAGAGCTCGCTCTTCCCAGAAGTTTTCTTCCCTGGCAGTTGCTGGAAGTGTTAAGAGAGTTCTTAATTCTTTTGGACAAATACCTGATACTGCTTTAATACCTTGATAAAAGCAGGGCTTTTTCCAAATCTCCAATCCAGTCTGATCTGTGGAAGTGCAGTACTTCAGATTCGCTCTGGGTACACTTTTCCTACACTTTGGGAAGGTCTGATAATACTCTTTAACCATCCATCTACAGTCTGAGGCATTTCCTCTGATTCTTAGCTTATAGAGATTTGTTCTTACATTCACCTGAAACAATTTGATTTTATGATGAAGTATCCTACTAAAACCATTGAAATGGTTCGTTTTAAGTTTATCAGCCTCATTTGGTGATCTGGCTAGATTTTATTGCAAAGCATATGGCCTTTGATGTTACCACTTGAGAGAATTAAATAGAATAACAACATTAACAGAGTTTGAGAGAGAAAAGGAAGATGAGCAAAACTTGCTATGGACATTGCCATTTTGCTTTGGATCTTCAGGCGTCCTTCTCTGGTCAGCTTACTATGCTTTCTTCAAGCACTGGGAAGGATAAGAAAACAGTAGTATTTAGGCAGTAGGATTTTCTGGGTTGGAGGGATTTTGAACCCACCCTCAAAACAAAAACAGACTTTATTTCCCTCTACTCCAAACCTGAAACCACCAGGACATGGTGGTGGCAGAAAGAGCCAGAACTCTGGCAAAAGACATGAGCACGATGTAAACTGAGATCATTTCCCTTGCACTTCCTTTCCGTTTTACAGAACCCCCCAAACAGTTAATGAAAATAATCAAAACACTCCAGTGAGTTCCCTGCACGATGCAAGATGGCATTATGGTGAAGGAAGAACGGTCAAAAACGTTAAGCTCCACTAGCCAAATATCGCACATCCGAAAAGCTGGAAAGGGCGACAATTCCAGCGCTGTTGGGAGCACATCTGTAATGGCCAGCTCTTTGAGAGCTGCAGTTCTCACAACGACCAGCTAAAATATGGGACCCTCCGCAGCGCTGCCGGGGAAGCTAGGTGATACCAGTTTCCTAGCAAGTTTGCCTTTTGTTAGAGGACAAAGCAAAATGCTGTGTTAGCACAAACGTGTGCAAGTCTGCTCAATTTTAAGGCCTCCAGCTCTAGCACAGTTACACACTCTACAGTCTGCGGCCAGATGTCTAATTGCAATCAATTGCAGATAAAAGGGGAACTATAAAACTAACATGTTGATTAACTATAATTTGAGGTTTCTGTAAAATAGAGGCATTACAAGATGATAATCACTCGCTCTTACAGTACAAATAAGGGCCGTTTTGTGTGTGTGTGTTGGTGCGTGTGTGCATGTGTGTGCGCACGCGCATGCATCTTTTTTTTTTTTAAACCTTCCCCTCCCCTAAAATTTGGCACACTGAAAGTGATGGGCAAGATTGGACTAGGAAGGGAAAACTCTTGCTGCCCATCTTCTTTCTCCTACCTGTCTCCAAAGCCCCTGGGAGCACCTCGGCACACTGTCAGGATTTATGCCGTACGTAGCAGCTTGGGCATCCGTACTTCGGGCACTATAAGCCCTTGGTTTAGGCCCCCTGGTTTTCAGTTTTTAGCAGAGAGGGTGGGAATGCGCAGACTTGCAAAGGGCAAGAAATAACAGACCCCAGAGACCCTCCCAGGTAGATGCTAGAAACGATGTGAAAGATCGGCTGAATGCTGGCATTCCTGTTGCACACTTCTGAAGGGGTTACAAGGAAAAGCAGCAACTGATGATGAGAAAGACAGTGAAACTGCAGGAGTCTGCATGCTGAGAATATGATTTCAAAAATACCTGTTCGCAGACAGAAAGCACCCAAGAGAGCTGTGATTTTGCTCTGTCCTTCTGCATTTAGGTGTTTCTGACATCCCCATTTTTCACCACTGACAACAAGAACAGGGCCGGAGACATTAGTAACTGCTCTGGTTTCCTTGTTACCCCCTTCCAGTCAGAAAGTTTTAGAAGTCCTTGATTTAAGCCCATGGAGGTGTTCTCATGGAAGCCACGGCTTATATCTGTCACAGCACAAGCACGCCCACTCTGCAAGCTCAAGGGCACACCTGCATTCTGAATGCATCACCTCTGTTCCACTCTTCCTTTTATGATTGAGAATGTGTTAAAAAAATCTTAATGCTGCCACTAAGCATCTACATCAGTTAGATCTGAAGCAGTAATTTAAGGTATAATTTTGAGAGTCTTGGTAGGAGTTCAGAGCCTTGAGATAAATGTCTATGATGTGAATTTTAACAAATTTTTATTTTTATGACAAGGTTACTCCAGTAAATGATTTCCAAGGGCAGTAAAGGAGGAAAAAAAAATCACTCTGATTAAACCTTAGTACATCCAAATCCAGAAATTTAAAAAGGCAAATGAGGTGCCTTCCTTTAGTCCAGCTCTTAACAACTGGTTGCCCACCCTCTGTAATTCTTTTTTGCTTAAAGAAGCACTTCTGAACAGCTAAGAAACAAGTGAAAGAAAGATACACACCTAGCAGAAAGCACAGCTGTTAATGTTACTTGTCCTTTGCTATGTACGTGCCGAAGAAGGGGAGACCTTGTTCTTTTTTGGCATCTCCTAAGCGTTACACAAAAGGAAATAATAAACATCCATCTCTGCGTTTCACTGTTAGTGACCTGCAGCACAATGACACCAATACCGTATGCTACAATAGAGATCATTGCATATGAATTTTTGATTAGCATGCTATTTTAATCCTGATGTTGTCCCTTTAAAGCTTTGAGATTGTTTCCTGTTAGATATTTATTTGTTTTTAAATCTGGTGTGATTGATCAAAGCTAGACCGTGGCTCTGTCTCTGCGTTGCTGGCCTTTCTCTTCCTAGCATTCAAACAGATGGACCAACTGTAGCTGCCTTGTGCAGATGTGGGTATGGGGAAATACCTTCCTTCTCTTTCCTTTGCATGACTTTTGCCCTGGTCTGTAGTTGAAGGGAGTATGGAGGCTGGGGATTTTTACTCTCGGGAGAGTGTGCAGCCTCTGAAATGGGAAAGGCACAGCAGAAAACAGTAAGGCTGTAGCTGGTGCTCCCCAGACAGCAGCCAACACAACCACCAGACTGCAAAAAGAAACAACCTTCGTCCCGCTGAAAAGCAGGGAACATGAGTCCCAGGGCCGAGAGCCGCGTGCTGCCCCATGGCACAGCACGGCCGCACCAGCTGCCTCTTGCACGGGGAGGAAGACTGCATTTGAGATAGATTATGGGCGGAAGAAATCAGGTTAGCAACGGGGCAGTGTCTGAGATCTGGCATGAGCTCAAACCCAAAAGTGGGGCGTGGGACCAAATTCAGAAGCAGATCCAAGTGCAAGTCATCCAGGCCCTTATCTCTGACAGGGGAAGGAACAGCTCAGAAATCTGCAAGCCGAACCTGTTTTTCTGGCTAGTATCTCTGAAAGAAGAGCTGCCTTTAGTAATGCTGCTCAAAGGCAGCCACCCTGTTGCAGCTGAACAGATTAGAAAAGAGTTATAGTTGGAAAACCTGACATTTCAGCGTTATATTTTCCGGTGTGGTCTGCAACAACAAGAGAAGGAAATATTGACGGACATCATGTAGGTGCTTCAGTTCCTTCCAAGAAAGCTGAACTTTTAACCCAGCCATTACAATCTGGTTCACATGATAAACATGTAGCTGTGGCGTTGCCAGCGTTGATACTGCTGCCACATTACAAACAAGGCAGCAGAGGCCGTGCCTCTGTGAGGAATGCGTACCTGGCTTGCAGTGTTGTTCAGAGAGCAAAATACTTTCCGTGGTTCTTCTTTTGGTGGGTGGATGGGCTGGGAGAAGATGGGAGAGCAATTTAAATTAGAATAAACTTTCCAGATCACGTTTATTTTGAAAAACAAATCAAAACCCCCCACTGTATAGCTGGCAGAACACCTTCTCCTGATTCCCAGCCTGAATAGCATCTCCCTGAGAAATTTCTTTTCTGAAAGAAAAAGAAATTTAACCTTAAACCTCTGAAAGATCAGAAGGGGTAAGAAGTAAGCTCTATGAATCTTTACTGCACTGCTAAAAGAGCAACAGGTATACATCACCAGTGCATGGGCCCTGCAGGGCACGGGGGCTCATCCTGCGGCAGGGCTAGGGCCATGCAGCAACCCTCTCTCACCACTGTGGCTTGTGCACAAGCTGCTTTTGCCCCTTCCAGGATGTGCCAGCAGAGCTAGTTAGTATCCCTAAAAAATCCTTCAGAGTGGCAGTGAGTTATATCAAAGACCATCAGTGATTTCCTAAATAGGCTGTAAATCTTTTCTGCAGATAAGGCTGACACAGAGCAGCAATCACCGTCGGCAGCTGACTGCTGCAGCCCTGTCCCTGCTCTGACGGCCCCCGCAGGCGGGTCCACGGCTGCTCAGCTCCCTGCCCGGTGCTATCACGTCTTCCCCAAAGAGCTATGGCTGAACACTCAGAAGGGTTACATTGGCTCTTTGATGTGGCCCTGGTTAAAATGAAACCTTGCTTTACATCAGTGCTGCTTAGTTTGAATTTATGGTTTTTGTCCTATTAGGTAGACTGTCCCCTTGCTCTTCATTTGAGCTTTTTGTTGCTAGATCTTCTAAATACAAGATCAGTGACTGTAAATTCCTGTCTTCCAAAACAAAGAATAAAGAATTGCAGTGGCTGTTTGCCTGCATGCACGGGTGTGCAGCTGGCCAAGGCACGCTCTCACTATCGGAGTGTCATGTCACTGTCATAGCATCATCGCTCCTATCACACCTAACCAAAGGCCACCTTCTGAACTCTGAAGTGATGCTATTAGCCGGTTAGCCTTGAGTAGCTGGTAAATTTGGTGCAGTATTACTCCTTCATCTCACTCAGCTGAACCTAGTTAAACCTTTACTGGAACAGATGCATCCCTCTGTGCTGAATTATATGTACTTAGACTGCTGACAGTTTTCTGACTTTATGAGGGAGTTACAAAATAGCAGCAGAAGTAGACCTGATAAATTGCGTATTCCGCTCATAAAGGAAAAATAAACTCTTCTGTTTGCAATAAACATATTACATATGAGCTCAAAACATGACTTTTTTCTTTCTTCAAATAAACCCACATATCCTCTCAGACCTCACACTAAGATGACTTCTCAAGGGAAATGCTGAGCAGACTCAAGTAATAGCTCTATAATAAAAAATAGATCTGCAGACAGAGTTGACTATGTTCGGTATCATCAGAGACGTTCCTATTAATTGTTTATGTAGCACTATAGATTAGCATAGTACTTCACAAAAATAAATACAAAAAAAAAAGTAAGTCAAGTCCCATCTTACTAACTTAGGGCAATGGCTGAACCATTACTGGCCTAGCTGGCTGTGGCAAGCAGTTTGCAGCCAGTACTTGGACTTACATCGTTTGTATAATGTATTATATGAAAAATATTGTAAAAGGGAATGTAAATCTGTGAAGGTCGACAGCTGGCCATTGATCTAGGGCCTGGTTAACAGCTCTGCAAATCATTGTTGGCTTGGGGTAAATAGAATGAGTGATTTTGAAGATCCCGTTAAGGACCTGACTGTAACTTTAACCCCTTAACCACTTTCAAATTCTAGCCAGGAAGCCAATAATGCAAATTCTTTATAATCTCTACACTGCAATATTAACAACTTTTCTATTAAAATTGCTGTAAAATCATGTGAAGTGGGCTGAAAACCTCACCACAAAGAAATCAATGACCCAGCTTCTCTGGGGTTATGAATTCACCAGTGGATCATGTTTTAAGAAGGGCAGAGGCAGCTGATTAGATTGTCCTCCTTGTTAGACATATTTGTGGTCCAAACAGAAGGCTGAACCCTGAGTGCCGATCTCGCAGTGACCCTTCCAGTGATGCTAGGTCAGTCATTCAATTTTTAACTTCAATTTTCCTATCAAGAAAATAGTGGCTAACTACTTCAGATTAGCCTTCTGAGGATAACTGTAGTTAACTGTTTCATAATGGTCCTAATGAAGATTACCAGGACTTTGAAGACTACGTAAGGCATTGTCAGGTTTTTTTTTAGCATAGATTTCAGGGAGGGAAACAGAGCAGGAAGAGGCAATCGAAAGTCACATCCTGACAACAGCTGCTTACATTGGAAAGAAACATTGCTGAATGTATTTTTAGCTTTTTTCTTACAAATTTGCAGCTGGAAATAAAAGCAAAACTAGTACTATGTGGTCGTCCAGCCTTCCGCAGACCACTAGCAAATTGCTGCATAGACCACAGCTTGGGATTGAACCTCAAGGCTATATAGCTGCAAAAGCATCAAGGACAGCTAGAAAGGAACAACAGTACATACATACGTAGAAAGGCCTTTTGGTATCAAGCAAACGTAACAGATGCCTTAGAAAATTGTCTTGAGGTGAAAAATATAAGGCAAAGCTTCATCAAATCTTAGAATAATTTAGGTTGGAAAGGGTTTCTGGAGGTAGTCTAGTCTAAGCCCCTGCTCAAAGCAGAGGTAACTTCAAAGTTAGATCAAATTGCACAGTGTCCAGGTCTGTTTTTAATATTTCAAAGGACAGAGATTCCCCAGCCTCTCTAGGCAATTCGTTCCAGTCAAAACTCCTGTTTATTAAGCAGTGTATATACATTTTATATAGGAAGATTTACTGCAAATTAATATCTATTTTAATATAGTTGCATATGTATATATATATTCGGTATATATATGAATAGAAATGCATGTATACAGAGAGCATGTATGTATTTTATGCACACACAAACATACATACACAAAAACTTACATTTGGAAGGAAGAAAAAACTGCAGCAGTGGAATCAACTATCCAGCTCTAGGATCCACTCCCAAATGAATGATGATTTTGAGTAATGGAAAGTTAGTATATTTTTGACAAGATTCTCAGTCATATCCCTCGGATGGTGATGGGGCAACACAACCTTGGCATTGTAGCCCTGAGACGCCAGACACTGGTACATCCTCCTGCATCAGAAGCGCTTCCTAGAGTGATAAACTGAGGAATTAAAATAATTCAGGATGACGGCAGATTACAGATACACTGTAAAGCAAAAATACCAAACTTCCTCTCCGTCCCTTCATCTCTTTCCAGACTGTATGAATAACTACATCCTTTCTTGTCAGTCCTCCACATGATGCAGTTATCAAGGATGGGATATTTGGTAACCTGGGCTCACATTCCCTTGGGCAGCTCTGCCCAATGAGAGCCCCACGGGAGGGGGCCCCTGGGCATCTTGGCTCCTGCCATGGAGATGGCAACCGCTGATATCTAAGAGCTTCAGCTTTTGCTGTTTCCCAAAAGTCACATTTTGTGAATCCTGTGAAGTACTGTATCTGGAAGGCGAAATATATAACGAGGAGCCTGGAAGACCTGAAAACCTAGAATGAAATCAGAGGGCTTCATGCCCATGGTGGGGTAACGCTGAGCCCTGCAAAACTTGGGAACATCCTTGGCTACTTCTGATACTCTCAGGCACATTCAGCAACTTCTGGAAAGGGAAAGGTTTCTGAAATGTCTGCAAGTTCAGTTTTGCAGAATTAATTTTTTAGAAGTTTTTATCAGCACATCCTGAGAATTTCAGTTTTCATTCTAAAGGGTAGTTATTAGGTTTTCAAAATGCTAAAATTTTCCTCCAAAAATAACCAGTTGTTCTCACAGACACTAGTACTATCTTTCACAAATACTTCTGCTGTCTCTAATACTAGTATCTGTGGTTGAGCAGCTTCTCAAATGAGAGGTTCATAAACTGACTTTAGTTAGTCTACCTTTAAAATGGTGACCGGATATTAAACGCTGTACAACAGACAAGAATCTGCATATTAATTCCCATTCCTTTTCTTTAGTTTGCCTGAAGTTTCCACCGTGTATTTTCGCAGAAAGGGTTCACTTTCTGTGTAAGTCACCTTTAACGTGGGCACCCACACGCACACAGTTGCATGCACCTCTCTCTCACTAGAAACAGCCTGCAATATTGATCGCATATGCCTCACTTTCCCCAATAAGAAATATGAGATTAGTTTTTGTTGGCTCAATTCATCTGGCATCTGTCCTCTGCACCCTATAAATCATTTCACATGCAGACAAGGGCTCATGCTCTAACAGTAGTATTGATCCACACAGACCTTTGAGTTAGGAGTAAAGCCTCTTTAATTACGTTGTCTGACTTTTGTTTTTTACAATATCTTGGGAAACTAGCTACCATGTTTTAGTGTTGTTATCACTTAGCCTAGATCTGGAATTTCAGTCCCCAGAGAAACACCTCCTTCTTCTGGCCTGCCCATGCTTGGCATCAAAAAATCAGAAAAACGTCATTCTTTTAACTGCTCTAAGGATTTGATAACCTCTTCACTTTCCTTAGCCAGAGGTGTTTTGACCTTTAATTAAAAGGAAAATTTGTTGTCTTCCATTCAGAAGGCAGCAAATAATGAACTCATTAAAATGAGGTTAGTGTTCAGGCCTTAGAGCAATAAGAGCTGAAGTCTCATTAGCAGCTAACAATCCAGAACACAGCGCATAAATAAACCTAATATGGCAGAGCAAAATGCCTTGGTGCATTAAATTTGAGCAGAATCAAATGTTTACAGTCAATGATGTCTGGGGCATGAAGTTTTAATGTACTTAATAAAGGAAAGCAAATTGCTTCCTATTAGCCGTAAAATGTTACTGCAGAAATTGCCCCAAAAAGTTTATTATGTAAATGAAGGATACAGTTATAATTAATGAGGACATTGTAAGAAAATACCGCTTCTGCTTAATAGATGTGCCAATTATTAAGAATAAAGACATGGCAACTTCAAATCTGCAAAAGGTAATTATATGGATTACTGTAAAATACTGCTGAATGTAAATGCAAAGAAAGGAGAAACTGTGTCTCGTGGCTGTCATAGAGAGAAGCCTCACTGACAAAGCAAAGATTCAATTAATAAAATAAAACCCACGACTTTTGAGAGAATGCAGGCAATTAACTTTTCTTATTTGAAAGAACAACTTGGATTATCTTAAAAAAAAAAACAAACGATTTGCTTAGCTGGCACTGAGACCTGCCTGTTTGACCATAGGCAGACGTGCTCTGCAGTTCTTCTCTTGGAAAATGATAATTATTTAGCGTCATCTATATAACTGTCCAAAAATAAAACGATAGGAAGCTCCAGCTATTGCTATAAAACATTTCTACATACTCAATGGCAAATTCTAGTTGTATTTTCACATGCAAATAGCTTTCCTCCTTTGAGCCAGAGAAAAAACGTCAGCCCACAGACTCTGAGGAAAAGGCAGAGCGGAGAGCAATGGTTCCCCGATAGCAGCAGGCACGGGGGGTCGGCACACGAGTGGGATGGGTGGAGCGACATAGAAACCTTCTTCCCCACCAGAAGGCTGCATAAAGCCCAGAAAGGTTTTTAGCGTGGGATCCCAGGGAAAGCACCAGGTCCTCCGTTCCCGCACCGCCAGACCTCCCAGCAACGCTGAGGAGTCGGGGGCCAGAGGGCCGCGTTTGTGCCCAAGCAGCAGAGTTTGCAGGCGCCCTCACTCCCGAGTTAAAAACAAGCAAGGGTTCACCAGCCCGCGCGGGTGAAAGAGGAACGATGGACGTCGCCTGCTCCTTCCCTGCCACGACACGTTTCCATCCTGTGTGTTATTAAGGTCAGTATCTAGAGGAGACAACAACATTCCTGCTACTTACTGTGTAAAATTGCCAACGAAGGCAGTATGAGTCAGCAGCAATTTTGTCTGAATATAAATTTATTAAAAATAGGGAAAGCAGACCCTAATCACCCAGATACTGTTTGCTTGTTTGTTTATTGTTAAGGATGTGGACGATACCTTCTCAGCTCTACATACAGGCAAGCAGTGATAAAATGTTTAGACTCACTTATTTGACAATATTTTTTTAGAATTAAAAGCAATTGAAGTCATGAAATGAATTTTAGCAGCATATTATTTAGGTTACTGTGCATATATGGAAATTGCAGTAAAAACAAGTATTCAGGACTGAGCCAAATCCAGTTTGAGTGACGGATTTGCCCTTTAGACAGAGAAAAATGCATGACACACTGCAGGTTATAGGATTTACATCTTAATCCTTGCTCTGCGTTTTAATGAGACCTCACTGGGAGGAACATTTCTTCCTATCTCCCTAGTTTTGTGATTTTATTAAGAGAGATGTGATCATGAAGGAAATTGGAAAAAAACCAAAGTGATATAATGATGTTTGTTTCTCATAATATATGCTGGGTGATAATAATTTCTCAAAGCGCTCTTTCCTCAAACAAAAATTGAGTTGATTTTGCTCAGCCCATCAATCTTTTTCAACATATATAAAATGCTCTGTAACTTGGAAAATTATGTTTTAAAATATAATGTCTCAGACTCTAAGCTGATGACTTTAATGGTTTCAATTTAATGCATTTGTATCAGCTGGGGATTTTCCTCAATGGCTTAGCTAACAGTCATGTTGATCTCCAAGGTTTTATGTTTTAGTGAACATCTAGTTGTGTAGTACATAAATATAGTGCCACATGTGGAAAAAGTCACAGAAGTGAAATAATCAGCTTATTAAATGTCTGGCAAGATATGCTGGAAACCATACTGCTATCTTAATATTCAATTCTAAAGCGTATGATCTACTATCATTAGATTGCATTATTCCTTTCCTTCAGTAACGTATTTGCTTGGAGACCATGATAGCTGGTAACTGTTTTTGTTTTATGTCTTCCTTAAAGCCCAATAAATGTTTATATTAAAAAAATGAAGGCAGATGCACACTTTCTGACAGCCTCTTATATTACATCCCCAAGCTGCCTAGCACTCAGATGATGCCTCTTTAGAAGACGACTGCTAGCAAATGAAGCTTCAGAAGAGCCTTGTGCTCAAATGCGCATGGCTTCCGAATGTGTTGTAATTAGCGTGTGGTCAGTAACTCTGAAAGGTTAACAGCCTCCAGCAAATGCTGACAGTAGCTGCCAGCACCTCCAAACTCACTGCAGTGCAAAGGAAAATATGACCAGTAGTGACACCACAGAAGCTGACCTGTTTTGTTTGGCTCCACTGTGGGCTAGGATTGCATAGGCTCTCATCCATATCTCAATTTCTTAAACTCTAGCTGTTTCATTCAATGGACTGACTGCATTTTTGGTTTATAGTCACAGGTATTTCACGTTTTGAAAAATTTAGACCAGTGGGCTGAGGAAAAAGGTGATGCCATTTTCCTGTAATGTTAAGTGATATTACTAATGACTATACCAATTGTAATTTTACCAAATGAAAGGAAACATTAGCTGCAGTTGGGCTATAAGTAAACCACTGTGTTCACTTTGTCTTTGAACTGTGGAAGAACCTGTATATTTGATCAGTAGAAATGTTATTAATAGATAATGGGAAAAGCTTGCAAGAGCCACAGAATAGAGATATGGAAAACTGATGAAAATAGAACTTATGAACCAGTCAGCATTGCCTGGACCAGTAAGGGGATAAATGCACTATCCATCTTGCGTAGGTAGCATGTCCAGCATTACGTGGGTTGGTGGTTCCAAGTGGACAGATGCCTGTGTAGAGAAGATTATCTTTAGGAGCAGTGAAGAGTTAAAGTCTTAACAGTAAATCTAGATAGCTCATGGACACTGACTGAAGCACTAGCTTTTCCTCTTTTGCTGGTGGTCTGTTTGGGAAAAGTCGGAAATGGGTTCGTAAAACAAACTGGATAGGTGACCCAAGTCTATATCCGTTTCTTGTATAAGCAATATTTTTTCCTCCATTTCATTTAGATTGGTCTTTTCTTTTCCTTGGAGGAGAACAAAAAAAAAAGAACAAGGGTTTAATTTTAGACATGAGAAAAATGGACATTACCGCAGGTCAAAATGGGAGCTTTTCTCATTCATGCTTAAGCCTGCATTTGGTACTGAGACACAATTTAAAATGTTTCCGCAGGTAAGTGAATCCCAAAGCCTCCACATCTGGATGCCAACTAATAGTCTAATTTTATTTTGAGTTTTAAAATATTTTATTAAGCTTCATTAATAACCCACAATGTGAGTGGCTTAACGGTTTAGCATTTTGCTGCCCCAGATGGCTAGATTCAAGCCCTGCCATAGATCATGCAAGTAATACGTAAGCTCTTGGTCCAAACTGTGAAACTGCCACATAGTTTGGTACTTAGGAACTATTAACAGCATTGCTAGGTCATCACATTCTGAAGGATCAAATAACACTTGTAGTAATAATCTAAACAAACAAACAAAGTGAAACATTTAACAGAATCTTCTTTTTGCATCTCCTCAGTAGGACACAATTTTTAAAATGAGGCATTCCAAAAATTTACATTTATTTTTCTAAATGCATGTTAATTTCTTATTTATTTCAGGCTTTACTAGAGACTCAAAATTTACTGCGCACTCAGGTTGCAAATTTTACCTTCAACCTTGGATTTTCAGGAAAATTTTACCACACAGGTAAGAAGGAACTTCATGCTCTCAGGTAGTTACAGTTAAATAGGTGATAGGATTTTAAACCTAACTTTAAACATGCCCTTGTTAAATAACACTTTGGCTCAGTGGAGCAATGGGAAATATGTGCTACACTCTTTCAGGCATTCAGGGTGTAATTTGGTGTCCACTGAAGCAATGGTAGGTTACAAATGAAGTTGTATGCAGATGTCTTTGGTGCTTTTCTGAAAGACATGTGACAGTAAATCTTAGGGATGTGAACAAAGCAAATTATTTGCTAAGAACTTTGTAATTTTGCAAAAGGCAGGACAGTACAGAAGATGTGCTAAGGATTTGCCAATATCATAGGTTTGATGAAATATGAAGCTAAAAAAATCATGTCTCAAACTCTGAACAGGCATAAGTATTTGAATAGGATGTACAAGATTGTGTTATGATTGTAAAGATAATCTATGTCAGTGGTCTGTGAGTTGGGAGGAATGATAAATGGCGAATCATGCGTTTTAGAAGTGCATTCTTATGCCAAGAAAGAGAAAAACAGGATGAAAAGGAATTTCAATTAAATGAATATTGAAGTCGTGCTCCTTAGGTACTGCATGCAGTAATAAGGCTCCACACACGCACACTGTGTTTTTCTGGAGTATCAGGCACTTTTGCATCTCCTCCTCCTCTTTTGCTCCATTTCTCCCCAGCACAATGAATGCTCCTTTTGTTTTCTCCTTCCTCCCCTTTCCACTTCTGCCGCATCTCCACTCCTGCTGCTGACCTGCCTGGTACTGCTATGGCAAAAAAGACTTGTTTAGCAGCTCACTGCAGTGAAGATGTCTGCTGTCCTTCTTTTCACCAAACCCCACGCCCTTCTCACCCGTGAAGACCACCTCAAGAAACCTTACCTTCAACCCACTCAACCTTCCCCAGCAGGACCTACTGCTCCAGGTGCACCAGGAAAGGCGAGAAGCTTATTTGGAGGAGACAAGGAGGCATTAAAGCAGCTAGAACCTGAGAGGAGAAACATAAGAGCTAGGAGTGATACCTCTGTCTGTACTGGACAGTGAAGTAGCTAGAGTAAAGCGGGCAAGTGAAGATTACCCATCTTCTCAGTGTAGGCATAGTATCACCTCACTTTTCATTGCCAATATTGGATCACTGAGCAGGTGAGCTTACCCACCTTTTACATTACCATTTCCCCACCAGTTAGGAGAGTACTTAAGACCCTGGGAGATGGGGAGATGAGAAAGCATTTGAAGGATGAGCAGAGAAAAGGCAACCAAAATTATGTTTGTGTGTATCACTGTTCCTCTTAAGCGCAACTGCTCAAGTCCAAGCCATTTCCCCCTTGAGCAAGCAAATAATGCAAAACAACTGCTGCCCCAAAAACCTTACAGACTAAAGGTGTAGGCTGTAGAGTCTGAGAAAAATGAGAGGTGCAGAGAGATGGAATTACTTGCCTAAAGTCATATAACAAGCCAGTGGCAGACCTATGATTAGAGAGCAACTTAGGAGAAAGACTTTCAGTACTCTGCTCACTTTATCTTGACCTGCCTGTATAGTTATTTCTTGTGGAGATTAACTGGACATATATGTAATGTAACAAAACAAACAAAAACAGCCAAAGGCTCTGAGCCACTCTGAAGGTAGGATGCTGCTTTACTGTGGCCATCCACACAGGCATAAGTCATTGCAATGTCCACCTCAGAGAAAGATAATTCGGGGAGGGAAGGAGAAGTGGAAAGAGACAATTGTAGATTCTATAATGTACTGAGTTGCGGCTGGCACAAAACATACAGCTTTCTACAAAAGTCAACCCCCCCCACTCCTCTTTGTCAATCCCAGTAGTATCCATATGCCATCCAGTTTCCTTAATGACAAAGTCGGTTCCTACTCAGTCCACAGGTTTCCTCACGCACTTGAAATGACTGTGACCAATTTCAGATTTGCAGCTGCTGCAGGGAGAGAAAACAGGAGAATGTGTGTGCCTGTTCTCCTAAGGCTCTCAAGGCTTACAGAAATAGCACAAAACTACTAATGAGTTGAAGCCTGTCATTGCCTCCGTTAAGGGACCTGCTGCAGCCTGTACTCAGGGATACATCTGAGTTTTTAAGCAAGCGATTCATTTACAGGTTGGTAGTAGTGTTTTGGCATATCAGCTTAGTGGAAACCTTTCGAAGTATTCTCCATGCAATATATACTTTACTGACTCATTATAAATAAAACATGGAAAGGTATTCTTTAATTACTGTAAATGTAGCTTGTTTACCCAGAGAGGTTTTCAGTATCAGATAATCAACATATTTGATTCGCACTCTGAAACTGCTGTGCCTTACTGAGTTCCTTAATGCACAATTTTGCTCTCCTGTCCAAAACTTGTATCGTTTTCAAACTACGGGAGGGAGTTCACCATGGAAATGTGTTGGCAGATTAAACAGTGAGACGTTTTCATCAAAAGATGTTGCTGACACTGGTACTACAAATGCCAGTTTTTGTTGGTATGCCTACATGCAATTATAATAGCAGACATATCAGCTTCACTACTCATATTCTTAATGCCACCACCGTTCCTTTTGATAGCACTGATCACGATATACTGTAGATGTAAGGCCGTTAGCAAAAACTTACCGATATCTATTAGTTTTAGCACCTATTTTCTGTTCGTTTATGATGTAGCTATATAAATTAAGACAGTCTCAGGATTTGCAATTAAAACTTAAGAGTATCAATAATAAACTTCAAAATTAGTTTGAGTTTTGAGCTCAAAAGAGACATCTAAGTTATGGTTCTGGTTTTAAAGTGTGGGAATATTTATTATGTATAAACAAACTTTGAGTAATTACCTGCCCATGCAAAGTGCACACTGCATCTCAAAGTAGATATATGCTCACCTCCTTTGATTATAAGTCTACTACATTGTTCAGATTTCACATTAAAATGAAGCTAGAAAGTCACATAGATAATGTTGACTGCTCAAGAAATGAAAACCAGTTCCTCGGGTGGCCTCCAATAGTCTGAATAAGGGTTTAGGCAAAAATATTTAAGATATAAGCACCCATCAAATGGCCTATTCAAACTTTACATGAGTTTTTTTTTAAAGTACCTTTACTTCAGAATTTACAGAATCAAAATGACTTTCTTTTTGGAGGTTTGTAAAGAAAATTGTCCTCAAAAGTAACAACAATGACAAGCTTTGAACTTCAAACATATTTGTTCCAGCTCTGCCATTATGAACTCTAAATTGGAAAGCGTTATGCTTTCTCTTATTTAATCTTTGTTACAGTTTAAAAAAAAGTTCAGTCTGATGAAATTTATCTAAATGTACAAAATTAGCAGAAAAAAGCGATTAAAATATATTTTTAGTAATGAAACTTTCAAAAATCATCCTCTACTTCAAATGTTAATAAGGCACTAAATTGCACTTTGACCTAAATCTCACCTCAGATGACCATAGTTCCATCTAAATTTCAAACACCCACTTTTCTTTTCATCCCTACCTTCAGTTTTCTGCCTTTGGGCTACCGGTGGGACCTTCACTGGCTTCCCTGATTCCTACCCTTTTCCCTCGTGTCCTGTTTTGAAAGCCGACATTAAGCGTCTCTCCTTCTCTGATCACGTTTCCCTTGCACGTACCCACGCCCGGGTGGGTGCATGCCTACCACCTACCCCAATAAACAAGAGAACGGCCATTCACCAGATACCATATGTAGAAATTTATGAGAATTTCTGCTCCATCATGCAAAAGAACTGCTACCACTTCTTTTCAGCAACAAAGTACCTAGCCAATGAGGTTATATTATTTCTCTAGAGGTACTCCCGCCAGCAGAGGCAACTGCATGCTTTCTTACGACCTGTAGAGCGCTACAAACGGGGAGTAAACTGATTTAGTGGTGCTATGAGAAAGTTTCAAAGTAACGCTCTCACTGTGCAGTAGCATTCTTCAAAACACTGCAGATAGGAAAAACAAAAATAAAGAGCTGAAGTGCATATGCTGAACAGCCACATCTGCATGTTCCTGCTTCATACCGCAAAAGTAAACAGCAATATCCACAGAGTATTTTCTTCCAGGGAGCTTGCAAAACATGGAAAGGCTTGTAAAAAGAAAGCTATCTGTGTTTGCATCAGTAGACAGATTTTGACAAATATTTCTTTGACTGAAGCTAAATAAAAGCACTTAAATTGAAATGGTAAAGGAACGAGAAAGAATGCTGCCAATAAACTGAATGTTGTTCAGTAATTTGAGGGTGAAGTTATTCAAATGTAACTTTGCCTTTCCTATTTAAAAAAACTGGAGACATATGCCTGCAGATGTTGGAAGTAGCATTGTATCATTTCTCAGGTGGAAGATACTCTTGTTATGACCACTTCTTGCTTCTGCCTGAAGCAAATACTTCTCACTAACACAGGTATTTTTATTCTTTTTACTTAAATAGTAAACTTGGCAAAAACGGAATACTGAACCATAGGAAACATGGCATTTGAAACCCCATTGTCATTACAGCTCCGTTTTTTTCTGCACAGATACACTTTGAAACTACTGCAAACTTGCTTCATATTTTAGCAGAAATTATCAGATTTCAATTTGATGAAGCTAAGGTAGCTCCGAGCAAGTGCTGGTTTTGGCAAGAGTCTGAGCACAGAGGTTTCTCTGCTGCCACCCTGGCCAGCTACAACTGTGCAGTATCCTGAAATACCAAAGCAGGTGGGTACGAGTCCATCCAGCTTCCACCTTCGTGGGGCAGCCTCAACTTCTAAACATTCCTGGTGTAGTACACAACACAACAGTCAGTCCTGAAAAACTTATTCTTGCTAGAATTACTGTCTATTAATACCATACCAGGAACAGAAAAAGACAGGCAGCTGCCATTCGTGATATCATTTATTTTGCAATATGCTAGGGTCTGTCTTCAGCAGTGAGATAGAGCAAGGCCAAGGACGTTAGGTTTTATGGCAGCCTCTCTTGTCTTTAAAAAACAATTATAGGCGGTTTCTACTGTTACTTTATTGTAATTTTTTTTGTTCTTGTAGGCACCGAAGAGGAAGACAAAGGCGATGACCTGTTGTTGAGGTCAGTAGATGAGTTTTGGTGGTTTCCCCATATGTGGAGTCACATGCAGCCTCACCTCTTCCACAATGAGTCGTCTCTGGTGGAACAGATGATCCTCAACAAAGAATTTGCATTGGTGAGTAAGAGTTACCAGAAGGTATATGCTGTCCAAAAGGTTCATTGGAACACCTCTTTGCATATATCTGTTTTCCAAGCTATTTTTACGTATATATTTATACACTATCATACAAATGATAAGAAGCCAAGATTGGAAATTCAGCCCAAAAAGGGCTTTTTGTGACTCTCTCCTTGAACTTGGCCTGAATTTTGTCACAGCCTTTTTCAGGGACCAGACTTCCTGGCCAGGAAGAAGCCCTTCACCCAGACAACCTTGTGAGACCATAGGGACCAGAAGTAACGAAGTCTCTAGCAGACGTCACCTGACCTTTTGAGCTTTAGGAAAGAGACATAGACTAACTATCAGCCTCCCAAAGTCCAGTTCAAACATTTTTGTAGGCAATGGAGAATAGTTTCAGTGAAACCAAAGTGCTGTGCAGGATTTGTAAGAAACCTCTTTCACAAAGCATTTTTAAGACCAGCTGTTCCAACATATGCTTCTTAGATAGCTAACCTAGCTGATATGCATTGATAAAGTTTGATGTTTGCTTTTTTGTATTGTTAATTTACAAGAGCCATCCTTCCAGCATTGCATAAAGCTCAGCATACTTGCACTCTAAAGGAATACTGAAAGCCATTTCAAGCTCAGAGTAATTCTACTTGGTTACTCAGCACGGCTAAGAAGAAAACTCAACTCTATAAATGCTCTCTGGAAAAGACATTACACAGTCTGTGGTGAAGCACGGAAATGCCAAGCAACCAGTGCCATCCAGGAGAGTAGAGTGTCACAGTGAGACTTTGTTGCTCAGGGAGCACAAAAGTACTCAGCTTTTTATCTCAGAAAGATCAGGTCCTCCCCTGCTCCCCAGCCCTGGTGGGAGCAGAGACACTCCCAGAATCTGGGAGAGGCAGATGCCTGAACGAGCAGTTGAAAGGAATTTATTCCCTTGTTTATGAAAATATTTTCTTAACAACCTCTAAAGCAAGTTCATTAAAAACTTAAGTGTTTATTCTTCTTTCCAGACTTGCCACCTTCCAGTTTCCTGTTTGGTAGCATATAAGCACAGAGGCTTTTTGGATAATTTTTCTCCCTCCACAGTTCTGCTTTACTGTCAGCCTTTATGCCTGCCATGGCCCATTCTTGACTTTTATGTAACTGGGCAAGCTGCTTCAACGAAAGGCCCAACAGACCCAAACAAGTGTTCAATAGAGTGAGATTTGAAATGCCAGAGTAATTTTTAAATAATCTGTATCTCAAAAAAAAAAAAAACCCTAAAAAAAAGCCTGTTCATCTTTAAACCTACATGGAAAATTCTTTTAGTATTTTCAGCAAGCATGACATCTTTTAGATCAAACCACCTTTAGGAGAAAAAGCTGTAACGCAGCCTAAAAATGGGGCTTGTAATAGAAAATACTTGCAGCTTCAACTATAGCAAGATAAAGCCATCGCTCTATAATCACTTTTACTGAATGATAGAGACGCTGTAGGGTGCCTATAAATAAGGAGATGATGTCAGTGAAAGGCTGATGTTATTATAGTTTTATTTCCTGCTAACATTTGGACAGAGGTTGTACTGACCTCTTAACCTTGAATCTATACTAGCTGTACAATTTACTTATGAGAACATTTCTTTCCAAAAGGCTTCCTGTGAAATCCTCTCTGTGGGAGAAATTTATCTTCCTGATATGACAGCCTTCCTGATATCTAACAGAGGGGTCTCAGCCATGACTTCGGAGCAGTCTCGTATCCTCCCCTGCTTTCTCATTCCCAGTTCATGGTATTTGGGAAAGGAACTCCCTGCTCCACAACCACGCTTTTACCACTCTGCCAAAGTTAAAGAAACCCCCTTTTCATTATTCTTTTACTTCACAGCATGGATCCAAGTTTAACAAAGACATCCAGGAGAATAAATGTGCGACATCAAGGAGATTGCTTTTAGATTATTCAGTATTATAATCAGGGGAACACAGCTTGTATTTCGGTGCTATTTTCTCTTGCATTTCCCGTTTACTGACCATATCTCCCTCCCCCCCTCAACTGCAAGTAGAGGCAACACTTTGGCAGTTTGTGCAAGGCAAGTTGCAATAACTGTTTGGAAGTATAACCCCATTCATTCTTTGTGTAATGTGATATTTCCTTGTTCATTCTTTAAATATGGGTAAGAAGGCAATGGGGTCTTCAAGATAAGAGAGAAAATCATTACACCTAAGACAACTGGTGAAGATTGTATCAACATCCCTAAAACAGCAACAAAATTTCTGTTCATTGAGACCTGTTAGCTCTTCCTGGCATTATCTTTTTGACGGAAGCTAATGCAACACTTCTTGTGGTCTCACATAGAGAAAACTCTAATAAATCAGAATAAAGTGTCAAACTACTACCCCTCCTTCGGCATACGGATGACACCGATTGGAAACCCAGACCTTACAGGGCAGGTCCAAATCCCATCAGAGGTGAGAGCAGCAAACTCCCCACTCTAGAGGGTATTATCAGACTTAGGAGTAAAGCTGTTCACTGGGGAAAAAATGTCATAAAAAGAATGTTCTTCTCTTCTGAGTACCGTGGATTAAAGTCAAGCTTAATAAGCACAAGTCAGTGCATCTGAAACATGAGATTTCATAGATATTATTGCACGGAACTATGAACTTATGTAAACATGATTTTTTTTATTGGTGCTTGCATTTACACTGTACACAGTCTTTTGCTTGCAGGATCTTGGGTGTACATAGTCTGGCGAATAGAGGCAAGAAGTACAGGTCTTACAGCTAGGGGACTAGTTAAAATACCTTGTTCTGTTTTGTATTGATATGGCTCTGTCAAATGGGGGGTTACCACTGCAGTCCACCTCAAATAGGTGTATGACAAAATACATGTATAAATCCATTATGCAACGCCTATTTGGCAAGAGAAAGATTTTCTGACATGTTTTACACTTGTTATTCCCCCACTGGTCAGGACAGTTTGCCTAACAAAATCCTCACCCCACATACCTGAGCAATGCCACCCTCAGCAATGCTGTTTCTGCAGCCCTTGCTGCCCAGTCTCCTCCCGCACCCTCACAATATCCCCAGCCTCCAAGGGCAGCACAGCACCAGCGGAAGGTGCTGTGAGAATTAGCAATAACCGCCAAAGGAGGTGACTGCCTGGTAGGCATTAACACAACCTTCCCAGCGTTGCTGTTATCTGGCTTAGACGACATTTGGCTGCTGTGTGGGGAAGTGTGCAAATCCTTCCACTTTTCCCTGTTACTTCACACATTGTTCTTTCCTTTAGACTTCTGTCTTCATCCCTATTTGCTGCTCAGCAGCGTGCATTTCTATTGGAAAGTCCAAACTGTTAAACACTTCCAGAAACAGGCAGAGTTTAATTCCAGATAAGTGACTTACACACTCTCCGAAACTTTGCTGTCCTAATGTCTTGTTATTTATGTAAATATGAATGGTATGTTTCACAGCCCTATTAAGGAAAAAAGTTTATTTTAATTATCAGTTTGATTTGACATAATCGTATTGCATGCATTTTTATCTGAGAATCCCAAAACGCTTTAAAGACACTAGTGGATTAAGCCTTGGATTAAGCTTTGCAGACTGATAGTGCCTGAAGTATTATGCTCGTTTATAGACGACGCAAGCGATACACAAAGAGGTAAACAGATTGTGCAAGCACGAGTCTCTTTTTCCAAAAAGCAAAACAAACCAAGTTCTCCTGACTTTCACTGCCAACCTTTAACTATGAGCTATCCTTTCTCCCCTCTTGTGCATCCCCATCTGACACAAACAGAATATATTCAATCTAAAGCCTATCGCTCTTTTTGTCCCTCAGTCTGTTTGCTCAGTGATTATCTTCTGTGCTCGTTTGTTAGCACGTGCACAAATCACGGTAAAGATATGGCAGAAGTTATCATTGGCAGTAAAAAGGCAGCTATGATCTGACAAGCAGAAGTGAGACAAATACATATACAAAACCAATCAATTCAGACTCCCTCTCTAGTAATGCTCAGTTTTCCGTTTCCTGTGTATAAGGCAGCTGGAGACTGACATTAGCACTTCCTGCGCCTACCACTTTTCAACCACCCAAACCACACAGAAAGTATGAGCTTTTAATATACCAATTAAATACCAAGAATATGAGCGCCATTGGCCACATATCAAATGCACAATGCCTACATGTGATGAAAAACCAGTCTGATTTGTCCCATTACTAATACCCATAGTTAACCTTGGGAAGGAGAGATGCCCATTAGAGACTGCCTCTAAAGATGTTCTGTAAGTGCTCTGCGTGCGTAGGATAACAACATTCTCCTGTACAGACAGGATGAGGTTTATTCCACCTAACTTTAAGATGCTTTCTCAATAGTCCCTCTTCATTAGTACTTTGTGTCCATTTCAGGAGCATGCTTGGGAAGCCAATCTCCAGATAGTCGTCACTCACTCAGCTGTGGTTTGTATCATGAGCTCCTGTAGAGTCTACTCTATTCCTAGTCCTGTGTGGTTTTCTCAGGGCCAGGCTGCCTTTCTTCACCTCACCTCCTTAGAAGTTAAACAGACCCAGTATCTTGCCAAGCTTCGCTGCCTCTCCAGGTGTTCTGCTGCAGCGAGAAACACGCTGAGGACTGGAGTTGTGGTGGTATCTGGGAGACTGCTATGTAAAACTGGTGAAAAGCCAGCTTTTCCCTTATTACTGCCAATTCTGTATCTAACACCAATACCAGAGAATGGAGTTCTTCAAGAGCCATTGTACTTGGCACATTGCACAGCCACATGGCAAGGAAGCATACAACGTAGATCAAAAACAGATGAAAGAAAGTACCAAGAGTAGAAGAATCCCCACACTTTATTAAAAAAAGAAAACATTGAGATAAAACTAGGAACTGAGTTTCCGTCTGGTAAATACACAGGTCGCCTAACCTTGTGATAATCCCAGATAGTAAATTATGTTTGTGTGGCATTATATAAAATAACAAGCTGCCTGTTCCTCTCTGCGCTCTTACAGGTAGTGCTCCAGCATGCCATCGCCTGCAGATAATTTATAATAGCTGCAGTCACTCAGACCCAACATACTCTTCCATAAAACTAAACAAAAAAAAAATTAACTTTACATAACGTAGACGCTATCTCGTGATGATAGTCACCTCTCTCATTTGCTGAACCATCTTATCAAGCTAGAGAGTTTTTAAACAAGCGTAAAAAAATATAAAACTGAACTAAAAGTAATTAAGTCTGAAATACCTATTGAACAAAAAACATCCAGAAACGTACACCTCATGCACAAAAAAAAAAATGTATCTGTAAAGGATAAAATACAACATTTTTATGGGAGCTGACCAGCAAGAAAGCGGCAAATTCATTTACCAAATAAAAGGAATGTTGGCTTGGTATATTAAACAGATATAGTAAAATATAAACTCTAATAGGAAAGCTCACCCATCTGCAGCAATATTAAAAATTTATCCCAGCACTAGAAGCATGCAAAGATTATGTAACTCTAATTTTGGAAGGTGACATCTTAAAAAGTAGTACATTTACTCTATAACCTCCTGTGCGGGAGAGTCCAAAAATTTAGCAAACTTGTCTGCAGCTGCAGTGTTAACTTTTACAAACTAATTGAATCTTTACATCAAAGGGAGTCCTGTGGTTTAACTGACTGTGAAAAGACCTACTGTAGATGTAAGAATTCACTAAATTAAAGGTTGCTTTATTTATCCTTTCTGTGATAATGGCCAGTACTAGATGTTTACATGCAGCAGATCAACAGTGATCTTGAAAAACCCGGAACACCAGTTGTGTAATAACACAGTTGTATTTCATTTTTGTTTAATTTTCTTTTTCATGTTGTTTTAAGAAGGACATTATAATATTTGGTTTGAACAAAAACCAGGGTCGCCTGTCAGACAACATCCTGCTAATATAAATAGCCAGTTTTCAAACACTCCAGTTTTTACTCAAATTTCCAACATCTGCTCACTGAAAAAATGCTGCAGGAATGCAAACTTACTTTCTTTAAGAATATGCCTGTTACTGGAAAGTAGCGCTTGCTCTGCGGAGTTGTCCTTTTTTCTGCAGAGATTTTTTTGTAAATGCAAATGCAGAATACGTACAGACAGCACATGCCGACTCACGGCCAATAAGTTTGTGTCAAGGCTCGTTTCAGTACAAAGAGGAAAGTCAAAAGAGGCTAGGAGTTTCAGGCAAATCTTCACTTGCTTAAAGAAAGCTGATAATTGAGCGAGAGAGAAGCGGCTTCCACAGATTGCCTCTGCCTTCAGAGCTTCAGTAACAGTGCACACCACTAACAGTATAGGGATGGCTGGGGCAATTTCCTTTAAAAGCATACTCTGACTTTCGTGGGCACCACCTCTGCACACCTGGCTCCCGTCAAGAAGCTGGGACAACAGGACAGCACAGTTTGCCAAGTAGGAGTATGTGTTTATGCCCTTTGCTATATTTCTTTGCTAATTTATTATCTGTTAAAATATCAGCACATGGGGAGCAAGGTAGATCCTAAACCTGCTCTCCATTTCCTTCTGAGGCTGCGTAAGTGTTCTTTGGATGCTTTTTACAGATTAGTCACCGACTAGAGAGAGCATCCTCAAAGCCTTTGCTTGCTCTACCCCCAAAATATTCATGTTACCTATATAAATGCAAGGAAATCTCATCTCACACAGCTGAACCTACCAGGAAAGGGTAGATAAAGATACAGCACAGCTCCACAACTGTGAGACACGAGGAAATAATGTAGCTACATTTCTCTTCTGCTTCCTTGGACTTCCAGCAGGAGGGCCAGGTGCCAAGTTACAGAGGGGTGAACTCCTGTGAATAAACAGGGACTCCTAGACAACTCTCAAAGCTTCATGTAAAAGTCTAGGTTTACTTTAAAGAAAGTACTCTCATAGCAGTCTTTTGGTTAATTTGGTATTTCTTATTATAATAATGCATAATACTAATTCTATTTGTAACAATGTTTGTATATTGATTTCATATTTGATATCAGAGGAAAATACAATATTTGTATTCTGTTATTTTCTTGATTATTACCTGCTTGACTTAAAGTTTTACCTGCTTATACTTTTAGTTTATAAATTAGATGAATTTATTCAGCTGCTAAATATATTTTTTCCTCTTACATTTTAAGGCAGTCATGGATAAAATCCTCTGGGCAGTTTTCTGCCAAAAAATTCACAGCAACTGTTTTAATCATCTTCCCCCTATCTCCCAGGCTGTAGCAGTGATTCTCTCTTAACATCCAATTAAAAGACACTACTGTGCAATGTCCAGCCCAGACGTTATTGCAGCTTCAGCTTACGTTGTCATTTAACTTAGAATTAGAATAGTCTCTGAATGCACAAGTAAAATAGGAAAGCAAATTTAAGCTGTCCAGAATTAATGGCTCGGGGATCCCAGCTGGAGCATAAGAGAATATAACACTGCTCTTCTCAGCACCAAAAAGTCCCAGTTTTCCATATGCACACACATGCACAGAGTTTTTGAACAAATTTGGCAATGAAAACATCACTGGAAGCCTCAAATGTAAAAATAATTTGGTGGAGTTTTGTAGCAAATTGTCCATTAGAATATATAAAAAATAACTCGCTCTGGAATGTCCCACATTGCCCAACAGCTTGGATTAAGTCCTTCTTGGACTCAGATGTATGTGCCTTTAATATGTTAGTTCTCAACTCCAAATTAAAGAACTAAAACAAGAGAAAAAAACAGAGCAACAGAAACTGCTAAGAGAGGCATACGATATTTAACTGAAGTAAATTGAACATGAAACTGGCCAAAGAAAATCTGATTACGTGTTAGTTGTTGTTTCTTCCTAAAATCATATTGGGTATCTGATGTGTATTTATGCAAGGAAATATATAGCATGCAGTTTATATTCAGAGGCCAATTAGCTTTTTTCTATTGAGAACTTACAAATGCTGCCTTCATTTGTGACTGGTAGATTACCATTTCACCATTCTGTTGCTGTGGCAATACCAGCAGGACATACTAGGTAGATAAATGGGATTTTGCATGTGTTCGTCCAGGTACCTACTCTTTAACGCTTCATTCAGAGCGGTTTTCGTTAGCTTAGCTTTACATTTATATGTCGACAGATACCCTAACACAGGCTTTGATGAAGGTCTGTAGGGGCAGGATATTACAGTATGTTGGACAGTATGAGCATCATAGACTACAGACTGTTATTCAGAGTCAGACTGTTCTACCCCATTAGTAAAAGCCCAGGTATTTCAGAAATCTTTTAATGCAATTTGTTCTTTTATACATGCCCATGGAAAAGTTAGAGCAAAAAATGATTTGACACTTCTCATTATACAGCTATAATCATCTTTTCACCCCTACACTGACTCATGCCTTTCAGGTAGGTGACAACATTAATAAGCAGAAAACACATTTTGCTCTCGGTAAGTTTTCAGAAGAGTGGGTTGGGTTTTCTTTTTTCAAGATCAGCCAGTAGCCTAAGATCCTTACTAATATGGACAGATAATTTTAAGTGCTTGTATTATGTGATAGAAGAACAAGGGCTCCCCATAGGTTTAACTTAATTTTGTCGATGAACCAAAAGCCTTTCTATGCAGAGTTAAGTACTTGGAGATGCCCAGCAGAACCTGCTACTCCTGGAATTAAAGCAATCAACAGTTATTAGATGATATGGGCAGGAGGAAGGACAAAAAAACCAAAACCCCCAAAACCTTACATTTGAGCCATTTCCCTCTGAATATCAGTTATATACGAACAGCAAATGGCTAATGTGTTCCAAGCATTAGCAGCTCTTTTGGCAGGAGAAGGAAGTGCTTTAAGTGATTCATGAGGCAGGAAAGGGGGTGACACTTTTAAGAGTTAAGGGTTTCAGCCAAGGAGCCTGGCTGGTTTGCCATGAGGGCTTTGCTAGTCAGGACTGCTTGGAAGGAGCCACAGACCAACTCGTGGCTCCTGTGCTAAGCGGTCATCGGGCACCGCGTGGCGCTGGGAATAAGACCAACTCCGTCAATACCCGCAGTGGAGGAATGGATTCAGCAACAGCTGTAGAGCGACACTGAAAACGCAGAGATCTGATAGCAGAGTTCAAACAGGCCTGTGTGCTGCCTGTGGGAAACAAGTCCCAGTGTAAAGGAGAAAAGGCAGAATACAGCTTTTTTTGCCATCAGTAGCTGGTGACAAAATGTTTGATGTACTTTTGAATATTTACTCAGGCAAATGAAGTTAATTACCGTATTTTCTCATTTATAGCTGATGCTTCAAATAATTTGCACTTTTAAAAATACTCTGTTCTGGAGATGTGGTTATCAGACCTCATCATCAGATGAGGTTTTCAGACAGCCCACACTAAGTCAGAAACCGGAGGGATTAGAAACAGAGCAAAGGCAGGAGAGCTTTAGGAATAAAGGGAACATGCATAGGAGATCAGCAGGCTCACATTTAAGCTTTTTTCTTAATTCCTTCTGCCTGCAGATAACTGCCCTATTGTTCAGAAGATATATCAGAAGATATTTTTAAGATAACGTATAGATTATGTGCATGAGAATGCATATATTTCCTCACGGAAAATGAAAAAGTGTTTATGGAATGGGAAATATGTCTGTCAAAGTCCATCTTTTTTGCTATTATCCTAATGCCGTGAGAAAACACAATTAGATTCAGAAGCTTTTCAGGAGAAAAATTTAGCAGCAAGGAATTTTGCTCTTTTTTTCAGTAAAGAAAGGATAAACCACAAATATCAGAGCAACAAGTTTGTCTTTCTGCTTATTCCTCTAATGCTGTTTGATAGCTTATTAAACAAAGAATCAGCTTCCTGGATTACCTTTAAAAAGAATCAACCAGATAGGACATACATTAAAATACACATGGTATGAAACAAGCAGGCAGGCAGATTATTCTGTGCAACAATAACTCAATGTAATCCAAGAGGAATATTTATCACTCCGCAAGTTATCAAGCTGTAACCCCAGCTCCCCTCATCTCTAACGTTTACTGTTTATTAAATACAAATAGATACAAGACTGTCCAAGCACAACAGCTGCTCAAACCTAGTGGTCTGTAGAAGGAAAAAACCTTTCAAATAATTACACCTTTTTTTGTTCTTAAACACATTCCTCTCTTTGCTGTGTTGCAGGAGCACGGTATACCAACGGACATGGGGTACGCGGTGGCTCCACACCACTCGGGGGTCTACCCGGTCCACGTGCAGCTGTATGAGGCCTGGAAGAAGGTCTGGGACATCCGCGTGACCAGCACAGAAGAATACCCACACCTGAAGCCTGCACGGTACAGACGGGGCTTCATCCACAATGGCATCATGGTACACACTGCATTTCCATACTTCATAGCAATATTGCCAAGTGACTCAGAAGTATGCTATCTTTGCCAAACGCTTCAAGTTTTAGAGCGATTATTAAAATTCTGTGATGGAGGATTTGTATGTAAGGAGTGCATTTGTTAGGCAGTCAAGTTAAAAAGTATTTTGGCAACTGCAACCGTAAAGCTCAGAAACTCAATGTATTTGTAGTCCAATTAACTATCAACTTAATTATAAATGCATATTTTGAAATTCATTAAACTACCTAAGACCTATGTTTCAAGGTCTGGTTCATCTTTATGCATGAAAGGATTAGAAATCCACCAACTGGGAAGATGAGCAGGTGTAAGTAATCTCCTCCAGCAAGCATGACACTTTTCTGGGGCCAAGTTTTGTTTCTGAGATACACTTCTGAAACTCCCATAACCAGGGACTGGACATATGCCTGACTGTTTCAGGCTATGCATTGGGGTAAGAAGAGAGAAAGCTCCTCACATACACACTTCAACTACAAGACAACCAGAAAAACGTGCAAAGTTTTGGCTCATCTTACTAGCCGGCTGCAATCCTATACTACAACTGGAAGGAAAAAAAAAATTGTAGAATGGAGCAGACCATGAGACTGAGATAGGTGAAAGGCAATTGCAAAAAATAAATATGCATAAGAAACAGTAGAAGTCTTTTGAGGCCAGGTCCTGGGATATATGCAAAAGCTCCAGATGACTTGAATATTGCCTATGCATACAAAGTCAAAATTTTGATCTCCTAAACAAGACAAAAGCAGCATGCCTTAATCAAAAACAACAAGTTACAGCACAGAGTCCAATTACTACAGGAATAGACCTAAATTCAGCAGTACATTTACACATATATTAAAATGCATTGCTGAATACAGGTTTTATTTGTTGATTTAACTGAGTAGAAGAGAAAAGAAAACGCACTGACTGGTGGGAAACCAGAAGCCTTCCCCAGGTGAATTGTATCCATGCATGTATTAGGTAATATCCCTAAACCCCAATAATTTTTTTACTCACTGTGTCCGTGCCCTTTAATTGTAAAAAGCTAATAATATATCTCTGAGAACAAGATGTTTTAGTTAAGTGTATTTTCCCACATCTGCTAGCTTACTGAATTCTGGCATATAGTCTCATTATTTATGATGGGACGCAGAACTGACCTTGGGATAGTCTCATGCAAGCATCCTGCCAGTCCTTGTGCATATTTCAGACAGGAATGAGGGGTTCAGTTTGACTTTCAGGATAGAAGAAAGTATGAAGCAACAGTTCTTTCAGGGTCTATAGCCTTGAATACAAATTCCGTTCGGTGTCTCAAGAACGGCAAGATTAATTGCCTGAGACAGTGAAGATGGCCAAGAAGCACTATTTATCTTTTAATAAACTAACCTTGCTAAAGGAAAAGAGGTTTGGCTCCCCCCTCCATTCTTCCACATGCCAGGAAACAAACCCTTAATTATTACTGTATGAGCTGAATAAAGCGGTCTGGATGAAAGCTCAGGACACATCTGCGTTGCAGCTTTTCAGCTGGCATCTGGAATGCTCCACATCTGCACAACCACGTTTGCTTACAACCAGAGCAGAGAAGGCACAAGAGAGCCCATAAACAAACATATCAGAATATAGAGTCAGAAAGGGCTGGAGTTTCTTGGGGGTTGAGTTGCTGGAGGGATTAGAGTGAATGTAAATTTGCAGAAATAAGTTAATGTCACAATGGCACTGTTACTTTGTTCTCAGGTACTCCCTCGACAGACCTGTGGCCTTTTCACTCATACTATTTTTTACAAGGAATACCCTGGGGGTCCTCAGGAACTGGACAAAAGTATCCGAGGAGGTGAACTCTTCCTCACCGTTCTCCTGAATCCTGTATGTACCTTCTTTTGCTATTCTTGGAACAAGCTGAATGGCAGAGAGGAGGGAGGAAGGGGAGGAGATTTATTTTCTTTGCTCTCGTTAGGGAAATAAAATCAAGACTGCTTGCCTTTGAGGTACCGAGCAGTTTAAGAGGAAATAAGCAGAAACTGTCTTATTGCTAATTTCTAACTGTAGACCCTACATAAGACAAGTTACTGGAAAACACATTTATTACATTTTCAAACTGTTTCCCAACCTGTCATTGGCTCCTGGTAAGGGGGAGAGAGCACTGACTTGTCTAACCTAGACCGAAAAAAACCCCAATAAGGGTAGAGCAAACTGCATGACCTTATTCTGCTTTTCCTTTCTCCTCCTTCTCTAACCTTGGCTCCGCAGTCACTGCTAATATAGCTTAATGGAAACTCTAGGGCTTCAAGCTCGTATAATTTCCCCGTTGTGGCTTCTTAAAACCAATTTTGTGCTGCTAAGAACTACCCCAGCCAGTACATAGCCTTCTAATGCTCATGCGTTGCCTAACTGTTACAGAAAGCAGCAAAAAAGGAAAAAGAGGAAACTGGCTGAATTGTACTAAGTTGTGACAAGCGTACTCAGATAGAGATGGTAGCTCACAAAAAGGACCTGCAGAACAGTATCAGAAGCAGTTGCCACAGAACACTGGTTTTGTTCAATGTTACTTTTTTTCCCCAGTCAAGATTACGTGAACCAGAAACTATGTATGTATACGTGTGTGCATGCATAGATATAATCTACATATATGTAGACACACATTTGGCTTGACTGAAAATGACACAGTTGTTCTTAGGACGACTTGCACAGCTGTCCCCGACTTTTGTCCCTCAATAGGAATCTGACCTGTGCCATGCTAGGATACAAATATATCACAACATGATGTGTGCGGGCACGTGTGTGTAGGTGTGGTTGTGCTTACTAAGGATCAAGGAGGAAAAGTTACAAGACCACAACTGCTGCGTTTTTGAAGCCACCGTTCTCTTACCAAAAGAGAATAGACCAGTGGTGTCTGAGACAGCAGCCTAGAGACAGACGGAAGAAGGATGAACAATGAGAAAGGAGAGAGGAAAAAATATATATATACACACCAATCATTTTTGCCATCGTCCTCCCTTTTCCCTCTTCTACACAAACAAGGTATATTACTCACAAGATAAATGCCTTGTGTCCTGCAAGGTGGCCTAATTTTCAGTGGTTTTAAGTTACAGCACTCATTGACTTTTCTATAGAGTTAAAGAAATTTCCTTTGGAACTGGCTCTCAAAACCAGGTTACTTGTTTTTAGAGACCTAAATATAGATTTTGGTGTCCTATAATTAGATGCTTATGTGTGCAAATTTTGGCAGGGGAGCGAGTTAGCACCTGAGTCAAAGCGATTCCATAGCTTTAAAGAAATGGGCACCTCTGTTAGGATTTTTTTTCCTATCCCATAGGTGTGACACTATTTAAGAACTAAAATAAATAAATAAATCCCTATTCTGTCCTCTGTTTACCAGAGTTCTCTTGCAGAGGGTCTTTTCTTCCCCTAGTTTCCTCAAGTATAACTGGGCTTATCACTGTCTTGGGATACCGTTGAAGTTTATCCTTAGCATCATCATACTTTGATTATTGCTCATGCATCTTTCACTTGTCATCGGAAGTTTTCCCGAGATGGAGGGAGTTCAGCAATCTACAGCAGATTATTTTTTCATTTTAAAAGATACTCAAGATATCCCCAGTTACCTGATCAATTTGACTTTACATATCTACTAAACATTGCCTCTTCCATTCCCAGGTTTTCCAGCATGCTCAGGACACTCTTCCCTTTCTTCGTCTCCCCTACACACTTGCTTTTCTCCCTAATCTCAGGCTTTTCTTTCTTGTGGATGGCAAATAACCAGGAAGCCACAAGTTTGCAGTTACTCAGTCCATTAATAATCGCAGCCTTTGGAGGTTTTAAATAATCGCGTCTAAACGCTCTTCCAAAAGGCAGGCTGGTGCTATGGTGAAGGGCACTTTGTGAATTCACTTTGTGACATGGAAGTGTCCCACAGCCCCATCCATTGCCTTCCCCCGGGGAAGGCCAAAGCCCTCTCTAGGGCAGCCCCTCGCCCCGAGGGCATCACCGTCGGTGACAGAGACAGGCACCCTGGCTGCCCAGCTACACGCCAGCTAACTGCAGCACAAACGCACAGAAAATGCAAGAGCAGCAGGGCTACTGTCTGCCACATACCGATAGTATGTTTTTGGGAGCAATGCAGCAAAGAGTACTTTCGCTGTGAAGTACCTTCCCAATATTCAATGGCAGGCAAAGTATTCTGCATTTAATTACACATCTGCGATGATCGTGACAGAACTAAAAGACACTGTTTGAAATGAAAAAGGGAGGGTGAATGGAGAGGGGAAGTTCTTCCAATTTTCTTCATGCATTTGTTTTTACCAAGCTATGTATTGCACTTTCAAGTTATTAGAACCTATTACTGCATAGATATAAGACTGTTTTTTTAAATGCTATAATGTTAATGGTTGATTTCCCCCCTCTCTACTTTTACAATTTTCTGTCTTTCCTCATCAAAACTGATATTTTACTGAGCTGAGCCACACAACTGGAATACTGACATGCACTCCCCTAACTCTGAGTTAAGCAGGAATCTATTCCAACATAGTGCTCACTCAGACAGGAAGAAATATAATTTAATCATACGTGAACTGAAGTAAGATATACCACGAAACCTCACCATCAGTCAAGTCAGGTTGGTACCGTAAACTATGTGCACTGACTGACAAGAGTACAAGCAGAAGCCAGCCTCATCTCAGAACAAAACTGGTGCGAGTAGGAAACAAAATCATCTGCATTCACAGGAAATGGCCATCTATATTCATACACCCTCCTCCCTTTTATTTTTGAGGTTGGTATTCTGCTTTGCCAACAACTCATAGAAGACCAGAGGTCCCTCTCACATAAAGTAAGGGAAGGTGTGGAGACTCGGGGGTTCTTTATTCGGAAATGGCACATGGATCCTGAAGTCCATAGCATCTTCTGAACAGGATCAATACGGTGCCTAATCCACTGCTCAACTGAATTTGCAGTTGAATAAGAAATAACGCTTTGAATGTGATTTGCAGTCCAAACTGGCAGCAGCACATACTGGAATAACAATGATAGACTTCCCCATGTACAGCCTAGAAGTCTTCCACACACTTGAGCTCATTAATAAACTTTCTTAGTATTTGGATATCAATTTATGCAGTTTTGGGAGTTTATGGAGAGCAATACAGCATAAACCAATGCGTGCTCTCCAAATGGATTATAGAAATAGCAGTTATTTGGAGTGGAAAGGCTTTTCAGAAATCATAATTATAAAAATATTCCATTTTTGTTGAGTCGCATTGAATGAGATGCTTAGTGTAACCCATGAATAGAAGCCATTTCCATAAAATAAAATCTTAACTAGAACGCCTAGGCTCCCCTAGCATGTAGGCTGGTTTACATATCCTTGCAGTTATCCAATTTCAGGTTTGCAGAAAAGGAATCATCTATTCCATTGTTTATTTTTGTGTGGCATATAACCACTGACATTTTTAAAAATATGTCTTTTTTTTACTCTATAAAAACAATGGCCCAGACCTTCTGGCATGGAAGAGACTTACTGAAGTAGAGTAGCTCCTATCAATGTTACCATCCCTTTGGTTGCGTACACACCCTCCTTGCTGGGGCCTGGTCTCAGCCTGTGTGCGCGACTGCAACAGCACGTGTGCAAACATGGGACAAAGTCTGCTTCCACTTGCTGAAAGCAAGCAAATGTCCATGTACTTTCATAGCTCTGCCAGGCTACCATGGCAGCTAAAGTTATCTACAAATTATATGTGTTAATATGTTAAAAAAAATGGGTCATTCACCATCCCGGCCCATTTTGGAAAACACAAGAGCAAAAAAGGGAGATCTGTAGCGTCCATCCCCCAACTCTAGCAGGCGGTTGCTTCGGGGACTGCTGCCTCTGCTGTCACAGGCACCTTCCCCATCGCCAGCGAGGTGAAGCGCTGCCAGAGGCTTTCTGGCCAAGTGCGCGTCTTGTCATTGCTGCTTTTCATGGGTTTTGAGGTCTCCCCACCCCGCTCGCTTTTGCCAATTGCGACGTTGTTATTTTTTGGTAGATGAGGCCAAGACAATAGCTGGGCTACCCTCTCAAGTTAGATGTGATTTATGACAGCATTTTGGTTTTAGATGCTTGGGGAAAAAAAAAAAATCTAGAAGCTGTCCCTATAAAAACAAATAAACCTGTAAGTTATTGCTAACATCCTTTGTAAGCTAAAAAGGAAAAAGAAAAACGTGAGCTGTTCAATTCAGTTATGTCTTCCCAAAACACCTATTGTAAGTGCTGGAAGGGGTGAACACAGCCTTTCTTTTGGCAGTCAAAAGTTCAGATACTTGCTGCTTTTTCCAGAGATTTTGAGAGTAAGGCCTAGTTTTCACTTGAATGGCCCTATATTTGAAAAAAGCATTAAGCATGTACTGAAGTATGGAGGAAGCTTGTACAAACTAACGGCAAATTATAATGAAGAGGCAAGAGGACTAGAAAGCCTAAGAGTTAATAATTACATCAATACTTTCAGATGACTGTTTCCAAGTTCCCTTTGGGCCCTGGCATCTGATCATGCACATATTGTGTAAGTGCCGCTTTGCTCCTGGCTGCTCTTCTGAAGGCAACAACTAAGAGCATTTTGTACTTCATTACACACACCTACACCTAAAACATCATCATCCTCAAGCATCTCTGGCTGCTGCTGCCTGGAGATGATGGAAGCTGTGACAGCAGCTAAAGCCATAAAACTTCTGCTGCTTTTTCATTGTGCCTTGTTCAGGAGACACGTAGATTAATCTATTGCTTGTAAAAAGTAGGCTAATAATACCAGCTGAACAAGTGCAGGTTGGTACTGTACAGCTTCTCCCCTCTTTCCTTTCCCCATCCAGCACAGACCCAGCGACTTCCTTACTTCACGTTACTGATCCAGCAAGAGTCCCTGTACACCGATTGGTAGTGCTGTACCATATATATTCATGTTCATATCTATGTTTATTTTGAGGCAAGGCTTCCAGAAGTGAAAAGTCATGCTTTATTCCCTGGTAAACAGAATTACTATAGGTTTTTTTCCCCCCATTTGAGATGGTCTTTTTCAGATGATTTCAGATTTTAGTAATAATTGAAGTAGCTTGATTAAAGTCAACACTACAGTACATCTTGCTGTGGATTACAGCTATTTAGTTATCTAAAAATAAACAGGAAGTCGTATTTCCAGCCTGCTAGCTTTCCATGTCAGGAATAAAGAGACAGAAACCTAAAAGCCAGTGAACAAATAGTGGTATAAGCTAATCTGGAGGGACACAATTGCATGATAAGTGAATGAGTTAAGTTCAGCATGAATAGCAACCCAAAACCAACAGAACAAAGGCAACAAAAATAACTTTCCCCCTTAGTCTCTGGAGGGCTGCATGCTTTTCATTTCCCTAACCATTGACACAATAATTTCTCCTCATTGACACCCCATATACCTTAGGCAGGTCACCAATTGCATCTAACAGCCTGCAGCAGTCCCCAGAGGAAATAAAAACAAGTGAAAGACTGTGGTCCTGCGCATTGCGTGGGCACAGCATCTGCATTACAGCCCCACTACGTTCAGTTACTAGCCAAAAAGTTACTGGCTTGGATAAGATAGATCACCAGACTCTCCAGGAGCAAGGCAGTGACTTGATTTATAGTTGCGTTTTACCAGAATTTCAGGGATTCAGCAATGAACTTAGGTTATAAAGGATAAAGCAGAGGACACCATTTAAGGCTATTACAGCATCCAGTTAAAATTATCTCCTGTTTCACCCTCCTCCGCAGGGCCCCTCCCCCCCCCCAACAAACACAAGTAAGAATGCAACATAACTAATCCAGTTTTGATTAAATAACTTTCAGTTTGGTTTGATTTCTGAAGAACATTTCAAGAATGATCACATGTAGGGTAGTAAATTTACTGAAGGGAATATTGCATCAGACAGCAAGAATTTATAACTAATTTAGGGCCAGATTGTGACAGCCCTAATGATAATGGTGAGCAGTAACCTACATTGACTTCAAAATGATTTCTTCTGTGATTATGTATTCTACATACTAGAAATTCAAAAGGGAGGGATAATGACATTTGCATGAGATGAAGTAGTCACTTCTAAATCCTGAAAAGGACCAGGACTGAATAGCTGCTCAATTTTCCCAACTTCGAAAACACCACCTCCAAGGCTCCTGGCAAATCCTCTTTTTGCCCTCCTGAGCCTTGACAAGTGATCCTTGTTTAAAACAAGTGTTGCAAAGAAAAGAAGCAGGGGGGTTATTGAGAGCCTGTCCGTTACTCACAGAGGAGATCACTCCAGCAATTGCATAACAAAGAATATATTAAGTTCATGTACTAAAAGTGTTTGCACCTTCATAAAGAAATACCAGATGCTTAAATTAGAAAGTGTCCAAATGACATTACATTAGGATAGAGAGTTTGTAGAAAGATTGTCAAGGGGATCTCCCTTTTTTTAAATGGTTTCTACTGAATGCTCAGTGGTTCATAGAGATGTATTTTCACTTTCTAATTTATGAATTCTAAGGATGAGTCATGTCTGGCAGAGACGATTTAGTGGCATGCAGAGAAGGGATAAATTTCAGCCCCGACAGACAAATCAAACCAGCTTGCCTTTGAGTTGTAACTCAAGTTGCAAAAATTCCCAGGCGGACCTTCCCAGGGCCCAGCTAATGCTGAAGGGTGTTTGAGCCTCAAGTTTGGGGTACCTATTCTTTGTGTGCAGACCTCAAAGCAAAGCTAATGCAAGAGGTCTCTGTGAACAAACTGGGTTTGAATTAAACCCAAGAAGGGGAACTTCTTCAAAAGTTATTAATTTAGCACCTTTCAAAGTACTATATTCATTTGAAAGCTTAGAAGCTTCAGATGTATTTACAAATAGGAAATGCACATAAAGTTTGGGACTGAAAATTAGATGTTACACTGTTAGAGTTTTCTTTTACCATCTAATGCCAAAAAAGGGCAATGAAACCTTCAACTGAAATATTTTCTTCTTCCTTGCCAGACCAAAGCTAGCTGTTCAATCACTGTTATGTTATTATTATTCCTTATTATGTTATTATGATCAATGTTATTTGCTTTCCAGTTTGACAGCCTCATCAAAAATCAGTTTTTAACATAACCCTAACTAGGACAAAACTAAGAGGCATAGCATCAGCACTTCCATATCAGTGGTGAAAATAAGACAGTAGAGAAATAAAGCCTAACCATTGCAGTCAATAGAAACACACAAGGGAAGAGGAAGAGAAGAAAAAGAAATAAACTTCTATCAGTCAAAAATATGCAAAGAAGTCTTACAAAACTGCTTTATGCCTTGTCTAATTTTTTATTAGTAATAACATTTTTTTCAATACCAAGAATCAAATATTTGTCACTGTGCTGTGATAGCAAGTATTTCTATACTCATTCTAGTTGGATTTTGAAACACTAGGCTTGACTATCTTCAGGCCAGAAATACAATATCAAAAAAGTTAGCCACCCCTGTACATTCATACACAGGCTGGCAGTTTTTCTTCCCAGAAAATGCAAGCTTTGGCAATTTGGGTCTTTCTCTTCTTTTGTCTCTTGCCAACATGTAAAGGCAGAACCAAAAGCCTGGGGTGGGTATATGTTGTCCAGACTGAGGTAGCAGCCTGCACCCTGCATTAGCAGGCTCAAAAAAAACAAGCACAGCATCAGAAGCAAAGGAATTTCAGAATCACATAGGTAACACTTATTTTAGTCTAGGGGGGATTTTGTTTTTTTTTTTTTTATTCTGGTTTAAATCAGACTAGAGGAATATCATGGCCTTAGAAAAACCTCTGAATCTAGCAACATACAGTTACATAAATGTGACAGAAAATCATTGGGCCCTGAACAGCATTGTAGCAACCTGATCCCCTGAGAAAAAATATTCTTATGTTTTCAGCAGGTATACAGCATTCCGCTGCTTCAACGGAAAAACCAGCTTAGGACACCATTTGCTTTACTTCTTAAAAAACAATTTAACTGATTTTTTCTTTTATCTCTTCCTAAACTTGCTAATTCTTTACAGCCTTTTTAGAGTGTTTTGAAGTACTTGCTTTAAAACATTAAGCCTTACTTCATCAGGTTACGTAATCATAAAAAAAATTTAAGGCAGATTTAATTTCCAGGAGTTCAACACTGCAGTCACCTTCAGTCAGCATTTCCTTATTTTACTTCTAGAGGGAAATTAAGCTAGGTAAATAATGAGAAGAACTACCCATTCCCATGGTATACTTGGGAAATTTCCTCCTCTTTGTTCCTGTCACCAGCACTGGATCATATTGCTTTTGTCTTTTTGTCACTTCCCTTCAAACTGCACCCAAGTTTGCATGCGCTTCTGTGGTCTTTGACCTACTTGCTGCAGAGACAAGACCAGTTAACTGACGTTAAAATCCACCTGCAGTAAGATACCTTCTTCCTTTTGAAAGGGCTTTGGCATGAAGGCTGTGATGTGCCAGTCGGAGTAATACATTTTCTAAGTATCATGGTCACATCTATCATCTGCAATTATGAATAAAAACAAGAGCCTGAGATGGAGCAGAGAAACGGGATGAGCAGAGCACTTGTTCACTTAAAGATGTAAATGATGAAAGTTTGTTACAGAAAAAACTTCATAACATATGCTTCCTAAACTAAAATACTTCCAGTAGCCAAAAACAGGTTTCTCATGAGGCAATTTAGGGAACTCCCTTGAAGAGTTTAAATTTTCTGTGGATTTTCTATGTCTGTATGTCAAGCTCAAAAATAAGTGGGTTCACTCCATGTTCCCTGACCATTGCCCTTCATTTAGTCTCCTGAGAAACACCCTGACGTATTTAAAGCGTACTCCTACAGATTGCTCTATATATCACATCTTCAGTATCTGTTTTCTAGTTCACCTCCTCTACTCCCCTGCTTCACAGATGATAAAGAACCATCATAAATGTTTAACAGGCAAGATAAGCTAATAAACACAGCCTTAAATATTATCACCCTTACAAACAAGAGCAAGAGAGCAATTTCTCCTAAAAGAAAAAATCACACCTGTCTTTAAACCAGAGAGCTTTTTATTAAGCAAGTGACAACACAAGAGGCACCTCAGATCAAACACTAAAGGCAAAAATGAGCATAGCACGTTTTAAGACAACCTAGCAAAACCCATTTGTTCAGTTTATTAGTCAGTTAATTGGATTTACTTGCCACAGCCTGATGTAGTTGGTGTCCCCTTGTTATCTGTTCACGTCCAAGCCCTGACAGATAACCTTGCCTACCTCCACTCTCCGTTCTGTTTTCTGCCCAGCTGTAGCCACGTTTCAGGGTCACAGCCACCAGTTCCCCCTGAAAGCCAGCATCAGCTTAGCTTTGAAACAAAAGTGCACACCTCGCTGTGTGTGTGAGTACAAAGTTCCTTGCAGAGTGTGACCCAACCTTTGGCCAAGTTCACAAAGGGGAAAAGTTTATAGAAAATGAAACAACTTGGGAACCCGCCATCTCAGTACATTCCTGTCCCTGTCCTGATCACAGCTGGGTGCAATGAGTTAAGATTTTCGGCAGCCTGAACCAAGGAGGTCAGATATCCCCCAACAAGTGGTTAACCAGATCCCCACCAAGGTGCAGGCAGTTCCTTGCATCCAGTGATGTTCATCCATGAGATCACTTTTCTTTTCCTGTTCTTCCTTGCTTTTGTGCCCTGTTGCAGAGATGAATTTGGTTGAGCTAACTGTTCTTTTTACCTTGCAAGTCATTGTATTCAGCCTTCCACTGCCTCCTTCCATGAAGAGCTTGTACAGGCCACTGCATCACTACCGTGTCTAAAGACATGCTCATACCTTGTGCAGAAAGGTTTGTCCTCAGCAAAGCCAGAAAAATGAGTCATATTTGCAACCGATGGCATTTAAAGTTTAACAAATAGAAAGAGGAAAACTTAAAAGCTAACTTTAAACTCTTCTTCCTACTTCAATCAAATATCCCTAAGAAGCTTTGACCTGAGAAAAAAGGTGGCATGTGAATTTCAGGAAGATTAGTTTCTTTTGTGGGAATTTAGTTGGGTAGAGTGAGATTAGACATGTGATTGATAGGTAACTTTGAACTCAACACAGAAGGAGCTACAACCAGCCTGTAATAAAGTAAATTACTATTCTGACTTTGAACCAGATGTGATCACACACACAAGAAATAGGCAAATTCTTTGTAAGCATCATGGGATGCTTTTAGTTTAAGACTCCTTAAATGCATTTGCATTTTTAAAATCTCACTGTAACTAAAGGGTTATTGTTCATTTTCTAGGTTCTATCAGACCTAGATGCTGCATGTCCCACATGTGCCTACTTGGAACATTTTGTTCTTTGCGTTTCCTACTCACTCATCACAAAAACAGATGAGAATCACACGTTATTGCTTCAGAATATTAAAAGTAAATGCAGAGAGGGGTTAATTTATGCTTTCCGCAAGAGATTTGGAGAGTGTTATTATGAACCATCTTGAGTGCTAATATTTTTCTTTTTATTTGCTTTGTTTCTCTGAGCATAGCTGTAGAAAGAGTAAAAAAATAACCTTGGGCATTGCAGGAAGTAGACTGCAATCCAAGAGTAATTCATAATGCAGTTCTAATAAGGGCCTTGTGAATACAGCATCTCAGCGTATTTCAGGAAAAGGAGAAAGCAAGCAAGCAACCTTCCCCCAGACAAAAAGGTCAATACTTGTTGAGCCATAGTTAGCCAGCTACTGCATATAGGGAGAGGTATGTTGCTCTCAGACATGAGGTGACATATTAAACTACCGAAGTAAAAGGGAGGTTTATTATTACCCAGCTACGTCAGAATTGCACCAACTTATTTTTGTTTTAATAGTCAGAAATATGTCAAGTTAGAAATTGGGCCTTATTCTCTTAAAGAGGGGCCCATTGTCCTGCACAGACAATGGAAAGATCCTTTCCCATGCAAAGGAACAATACAGTGAAGTACAAGTGTGTGGCCGGACACTTACTTGACCTCACAGAGAGGACCACGAAGTTACCATACTGGGGGTATCCTGGCCAGAGCTGCCCTGCAAGGCAGCAGTCCCAGCAATATAACTGTGGGATGACACCAAAAGCTTTTGCCTAAGGAAGAGACTGATAGAGCGCTGTCTCTTCTTTATTCAGAGAAGGACAAATGTGCTCTGCACATCTGGCACTGTAAGCAACACTTTTGGTTTTCTTCCTGCCACAGCACATACTGAGGTTCGGTGCAAGCAACGTGCAAGTTCCTTTGTAGTGGGCTGTCTTTCAACACAAAGATATCTATAGCACAATCACCTCTTCTTCCCCAAAGACGCTTCCTTTTGTAACAAAAAGTCCCATAAGCACTGATAACACAATAGAAATATTAATACAAACATAAAAGTTGAAGCTACTTTTATCGTCCAACTGCAGGAGTATGATTAAATCCACTTCACACTTGCTCAGGCCTTGAAACTTTTTTCTTTAAATCATTCTTTTCTTTTTTTCATCCCACATGGCCTCCCCAGCCAAATAGAGGTGGAACAGGAAAATATTATCCTGTGGAAACTCAAGCTTTTAGCAGCAGCATATTTAAAAGCTAATTAACTTATACACTCAGAGCATGAAGATGTTTCAAGGATAACACATGACCCTTCTTCCTATCCTTTCTTTCATGACATTTTCCTTCTTTATGCAAGTTGATACTCGACACCATGTGTTATGATACTTATCAGTATTATTTCCTCAGCAAGTTAAGCGATGGCAGAAATAGTAATAAATGACTGTGTCAACAGGAGGGTTACTGGGTAAAAAATCTGTTACCTTCAAGCACGCACCATACAATAATTTATTAAAGTGTCAGGAACAAACCTTTAAGGTGAAAATGAGCTGACTCAGAATTCTCTGATTATTGAAAATGAATCCTTAACAGAAGTAAATGGACAAGAACAAAATTTCCTTGCTATGTTCACCATTCAAAATTAATTGGAAAGTGGCTGTTTTGAGAATATTATATCCTCTAGTGAACTGAAAATGCTGTATTTTTTACTTTGAAACCAGGAATGGAGAATTAAATTAACTCTGAGGTTTGTTTGCTCAGAGTAGGCCACTAAAATGGATTAATTAATCATCATTTATGAATACTCCATAACAGAGTAGTCAGCTCTTCATAAAACTGCAAGAATAGCAACACAACAGTAGAAGAGTTATGAAAACAAATGATGAATCTCCTGGATCTCCAATTTACATCAGCTTGCCTGGCATTTCTTTCTTCACTTTGAAGAAAAGCATCCTGGTGAAAATACTTAATCAGTGTTTGTATGAGGCCTTAGTTTAAAGGGGATGATTTATAGCTGTTCTCCAGCTATTTATGTGCGATGCTGGGTCTTGTGCAATAATTTTCATAGAAAATGTCAGTATTGTTCTGAGAGATTTTAGCTTTCGCTACCTGGAGACTATGAAGTGCCATATTAATGGTAATGGACATGATTTGTTGCATCATTCAAAGCACAATTAGAGCCAGATCTTATTTAGCACATCTATTTCAGGAGAAATGTCAGAGAAACAGTCACATTTATGGATGCTTATCCAAACTAATGATCACTTTGACTGTTATTTGCCATTAGTAGATCCATTACCACATTTCTCCCAAAGTTCAGCTAGCTTGGAGGATGACATTCAACTCATTAATTGGAAGGATAAATGGAGAGAAAAAAATGACTGAAGAACTAGCCAAAGAAAGCACTAGCCCAGGCTGCTACTAAACTTGCCATGGTCCTACCCCTACTGAGCCCACTTGCCCCATAACATGCTGTATTGGGCTGTGACCTGGGAAATACTGAGCTTCCTCTTGCAGTATCAAAACAGCCAGGTGCTGAACATAGCAGCCCCTGAGCAATGCCAAGCACCTGCAGTGCTAGTTAAAGCAAATCCTTGCTTCCTTAAGGTGGGCAGCTGCCATCCTTAAGAATTCCCAAATTTTTTTCAGAAATAGTTCCCTCCTGCACAGAAATATTGCCTTCCCTAAAAAGGCAATGACTACGGCCAAGTAGTCAAGGCCATATCCAGGGCATACGTTGACAATAAAAACCTTAACCCTAGATCATTGCAGATGAGAAAATTGAAAGAGAGCTCTCCGGTGACCCACTGCACATACATAGAGCCTACACAGACAGACACATTGATCAGCCTATACACACTGGTTTGCTCATATGCAGGGCCCAGGAATATTTATAACCACTGCTACTAGTTATTTGGCAGCCTGGCCGCTGCTGGTGCCCCTAGTTGAATGTTATCTAGCTGTTTACACATTCTTCAATAGCATAGTCTCCTGTTCTTATCTGAGAATCACAACCACACAGGTATTACACAGCTAGAGCAAACACTTTCTTAATTATACATCATCATATCCCCTGGGAGCTACATAACTAAGGTTTAGCATTGCTTGAAACATCATATTTAGTTCCCCCCCCCCCCCAGAGTACTGAAAGAGCAGTTTATTCCCTTTAAACTAAAAAGTCAAACAGGAAGAAATTTTCTAGGACTATTTTCCACTCACCTAAGAAGGAGGCCCCTTAAGATTTTTGGAAATTCTAGAAAAGTAATTACTTCTGCTGCAAAGATATTTAATCTTCACTAAACACCGCTCCCTCCAGGATTATCTGCGATTTCTGTATGCCACTAAAACATGCCATTACTTAATTAGATATTAGGCATTTAGGAGCACCATACACAGAGGGGAAAGCAGACCCTTTCTTGGAAATAATGCCAAACCCAGAGGAAAATTTGGTGAAGGCGGAAGAAAACAAGTCTGCAGGCTGCCCACGAGGCTGATCCATGGTCATGGCTCCAGCCCCGGCGCTAGAATATCATCTGTTGTCTCCCCAGACACATGGGTATAAAGCTGAACTCTGTTTTCATCCATATCCAGTCCAGCCACTGCTTTTAACCCAGTGGGTTTTTATTGTCACGCAGCAACCTCTCGTCTTCTATACCTCTGTTTCATATTACAGCACCGAGTTTGCATGACATACCTGGCTGTATGTCCCTTTCACCTGGGTAAGGAAAATTAAGAAGCAGGAGTAGGTGCTCCTGGGTGCCATCAACTGCATCACATGGGGGAGTTGACTTCCCAGCTGGGCAAAGCAGGCAATGGCCCAAGGTGGGCCTGCTGCTGCACAGGCAGTGGTGATCCTCAAGGCAAGAGGACCATGATGTTTCCTGCAGGTGCCCAGTGTCCCTCCTTTCCGACCAGCATACCTGTTCCTTCTCAGATCTTAGAAGCAGTATTTTAGGAAAAATCTCTTTCCATGATCAGTGTGTCATTATTTTATTCCCACAGGGCCAAACCCAGAGTTACTTTACACATATACACAGAATAAGTACAACATTCAGAATTATTTGTAATTTTCCCAATCTGTCATAAATGCAAGGCTTGTAAGATCCTTGTAACCCCGCACAGGTGCTGCCTGTGGTGCATCCCTCCAGAAGGGCTGCAGGGGGATATGGAGGGACACTGGCCAGAGGCATCACTCGCCCACCAGTCCAGGCAGACCCTCGTGCTGCAGGGGCTGGGCAATCAGTTTAATATCATGACATTACAAAAAGTAAGAGAGAACTATCATTCTTTCAGCACACTAATAGACAGAACTCCAACATTTACTACAGATAGTCAGTGAGGGTGGGATATAATTTAGTATCAAACTGATGACAAGGAACACCCAAATTATTAATTAGTATAGCTTCAATTACTTCATACCAATTTTAATCTGCAGAGCATTATGAAGGAAGTTGACAGCCTTGAGCAGTATTTTATTGTTGCTGTTAACAAGGAGCATGCAATGCATACTGTCAATGAAATGAGTTAGTGACAGCTATCTTCATGTACCAGCTCCTTTGATCATCTTTGAAATCTGAAGTCAGAGCATCTGGAGACTTCAAGGCTGCTTCTTTGACAATGCTTTGTTATGTTGTCAGAAACTGTTGGTGTACAACTCTAACCTGAAACAATGGTGTCCAGATCCTCTTTCATCTGGTGTATTTGTGTAATTTGAAGTTGGGTTTATTCCCAAGTCTAAACTGAATAGGTTTTTGGTTTGTTTTTTTTTTGGGGGGAGGGGAGAAAAGTTTATATTCTAAGAAAGTATTTTCCATGAGAAAACATAGATGAAGAAAAATCCTATATCATGAATTTCCCCTAGAAATGTAAATGTTTTCTAATAGCAGGAGGATTGAACTGCTCTAGACTTTTGGAAAGACTTCATAGTACCCACAAATTTAGGCAGTAACACCACATTTGCACAGAACCCATTAAAATTTAACCATAGTTAGCTGTATTGACCATCATTATACAAGTGTGACAAATGAACAGATGTAAAAATAAATAAAAATCCATTTACTTTTTCCACCCTAATGCAGGTATGCACTGATTTTAAGGTCATCAACAGCAACAGTTATCTTCTGCAAGCTCTGATAGTATATCTTAAAATAAGTTGTAAAAACTTTTAGAGCTGTGGGTTGTATAAGGAAACATAATATACATTTTTAATTTTTATATACATGTATATAAAATTAGTGGGCAGGAACATCCTAGCTGACTTTCTTCATCTAGGACCACAGGCTTTGGGGTATCAAATACATGTACAACCTGAGAAACAGTTGCTGTATTGAAATGCAGTCATGATTCAGCCTTTGTTTAAAAGGTGAGGATTAGGTAGATATTAAAAAATAAATACATTGATATTTTATTCTCATAGGGAAAAGAGCAAGGCACAGGAGTTGTGTGTTGATAAAGAATTCATTTAATCATACCATAATGAAAAAGTAGAAAACTTTCCTGGGTAAATGAGAAAATTTTCCTTTCGGAACAGGGAATGTTAAAACATAGCTACTCCATGGCATCCATATAGCTCTCCCATGGCCTTTCCTACCATTGATTCACAATGGCTAATGAATATGTGCATGTGAAATGAAATGCTGGTCAAAATCTGTCACCCTCTTCAAAGAGGAAAGTTTCTTTCCAAATATTACCTTCCCTGCTCTCTTTAGAGATATCATGTTTGGAAGATATTTGATTATGCTATCAAAAATGCTAAAATAAGATATGTGCAGAGTGGAAATAGAGTAAAAGAACAATTTTCAGGCATATAAATGACTTGCTTCAGTAACAGAAGGGTCATGAATATGACTAGGGCTGAAATCTAGAGAAACAATTTGTCATTATTAAATTAGTGCTTTATCAACACAAAAATCTCACTTCCCACTTTCTTTTTGTGATCCCACACAAGCGGCTGCATGAAGGGCCCCAGCTTTCCGGGCTTCATTACCAGTGAACAGGGCTCTGGCTCACGAGGTACAAGAGAAGTCTGTAATAGGAGGCTGTCAGGATGTGAAATATATTAAGCATTTGAAATTGCAAGAGGTATTTCTGTGGTCAGCCTAGCATAGAGCTACTTGGTATTAGTAAATGGACACTTGACAGTTTTGCATTTCTCAGCCATGACATCCCATTTACACATTCAGAACTACAACGTGCTGCCATCTAGATCCAATTACGGGCGGCTGCTCTTGGAGCAACTGTAGAGCTCTTTCCTGGAGCGACGGAAAAAGACAAAGAGCAAAATTCATTTTTCTAGGGAACATTTTTGCAAGAGAAGGGCAGTAAATACTTCTGCATGAAAAGGATGCTCACACCACACATTTCCCAGCACTTATCTGTTTTGCACAATGTTGAGCTGCACACCTAAATCTTTTAGAGGAATTAATGCCTCCCTTCTTGCTAAATTTTATCAAAGAGGCACAGAAGCAAGGGAAAAAGATACAGCACAAAGACAGCAAACAAGTTCCCCCTAGAGGAGTAACATCAACATGCAAGACCCACCCCTCTTCTTGGGCTTTCCAGCACGAGGCAGGGCAGGAGGCTGAGCTGGAGGAAAGGACATTACAGGGAACACTCTTCCTGTTTAATTATTGAACAGCCAAGAGGACAAGGTGGACCACATTACTAATGTATAAGTTTTGTAATTGATTTTTCATTGCAAGTGCTGGATCAATGAAAAGGCACTTATAAAATTTCAGCATAAATAAGAGGTGTATCAGCCAATATTTGATTTCCAGTATTGGATAGCCCTCTTTGAGGGGGCCCAGCTATACCAGTGAGATAGGCTGGGTTAAGCTGCAGCTGGAAGCTGGACCCCAACAGTGCTTTTTCCGGGATTGTTTAGCTCTATTAGGAACATACATTATGTGGAAGGAGAAACCAGAAGCTTTGTGCCAATTCCATAATTTTTTTTTTTTTTAAACAACAAGTACAGAGAACATCAGTGGCAACGAAACATGGGCTTCTGGAAACGACCTTAACATCAGCTCCTGCACAAGTCAGAGCCGTGCAGATTTCCACAGAGCTGGAGTAACTTAGGCTAGCAGAGGATGTGACCGTTACCCTCAGTCTTCCAGGGATAAATGCTCTCAAATGAGAAGCTGTGCCTGCGCTGCAGGATCCCAGGGCGCTTCCCCAGCTGCAGGCAAGACTTTCAGGGTTAGGCACTGAGGTGGCTTGCGGGCAGAGCCAGTCGCGGCCAAGCCCCAGGGTGGGAGCCCGCTCCCTGCGCTGCGGTGCCTGTGCTTTGCGGGGCCAGGGGGTACAAGCCCTCCCACCACCCAGCACTGCACCGCAGCAGCGGGTGGTGTCTCGGGGAGGATGTGATGGCTGCAAGCACTAGCAGCAGTTCAGGTGCAGTTCTAGCTATGTTCTGTGTTTTCCTCGTGTGCCTGGAGAGCAAAGCAGGGTTGCAGGGCTGAAGGCAGGAAAGAGGGCCAAAACTAGAAGTGAGCTTTGCAGTTGCATTTTCCCAAAAAGATGTCAAAATTGCGCTGATGCAGTAGCAGCACAGAGCAGCAACAGAGACATTGGGATGCAAACCTGAACCCAAGCTGGCACAGTGGGATGCACATAGCCGCAGCTATACCGTTATTAGCATAGCCGCGTGTACCTGACAGCACATCCACAATTCACCTATTGATTCCCATCTCTAATTGGGCTACCGTAAACAGCCACTCCTCTGACATTTAGGATATTTTGAGCTACATGGTGTTTTGCAAGAGTACCTTGTTAATGGAGAGTTAATAGGTTGAACTAAATCTAATCACCATTATACCCAGCAATATAAGCTGGAAGCCTTTACCCAGCACTTCACAAATACATAATAGCACAATATGACTGCAAGTAAGCATATTGGTAAGACTTCATTAGCTTTACAAAATGTTTCTGCTGGGCTGTGCGGCAATTATTCTCGCTCTCATTCTGCATATTACTAAATTCAACTAAGAACAGTTTAAAAATATGCCCATCTTTGCATGTTAATCAGTCAGGTATATTTTAATGTAGTTGTGAGTGCTTTTAGTTAAGGCTCTGCAAGATTTACATTTACAGAAGGAAAGAGTCCTTTATTACGCACACACAGTAATATAATAATACATTGTCTCCAAATTCACAGCCCTAACCTTCTGCTCCCTACGATCTCAGGGTGGTACAGCCGATTTTTAAGCAGCCCCCAAAAAACCCACAACCAAAGCGTGTGAAGGGGTGCAGCAGCACCATCCCTGGCCAGCAGTGCGAGCAGTCCGAACTCCTCGATTCGGTGCAGTTAGACCCCAAAGTTGAAGTGCCCGTGGGGCCGCCTGCTCCCTGCCGCCCTCATCCCATCACCTCAGGAGCCACCGCTCAGCTTGGCCAGGTCTCCGTTTACACGCCCAGCTGGGTCAGGTCACAACCGTTCAGCTTTGTTAATAATTCACTAACCAAATATTATGACTTGGAAGCAGGGACACCAGTAAATAAGCAGATGGAGGATGCAGCTTCTAACAGAGTCTGTCCCTTAAAAGAAATAGAGTATCTGCTTTTCCTTCCCTTTGCCCATCCAGCCTAAGAGGGAAAACTGTATCTAATTTACCAGCTAAAAAAGGCACACGGACTGTGCAGGTGGCCTGAGAGATCTAGGCCCACCCTTCTCCTCCTCCCCCTCTTTTAGGGGATAGAGAAGTTGCAGTTGTGGACCTACTTGTAATATTACAGAGCAAGCAACAGAAACAGGGAGAAATAAGCTGGCTGGACACTTTGCTTTGCACCAGTTTGAATGGTTGCAGTGCTGAGCAAAAAGCAGGATTTTTTTTTACATTAGACATCTATTTTTAATATATATATAAAAATTACAAAGGCAGTTCACAGTCACGGCTTTGGCCCCTATTGCTTCTACACGAGGCTCTTGAAGGTGGAGAAAGCAGGCTAACGCAGCTCTCTCTAAACAGAGGGCAGGTTTAAGGAGGGAAATCCCATCGACTTTGAAGAGCTGTCCCCAGCTATTTGTTACTTGGATAGGGAATCTCTTTCTATAGATAGTTCTTCCCCCTTCTAACTGATACTAGTAGCTATTCTCTTCTTTCAAATACTTCAGTGCCCAACTTTCTGTCTAGAAGATAACCTCTGATCCACCCCAGTATCTGGCTTCCCAAATCTTTAATCGGCCTCACAATTTATCTTCTGCAAATCACACCATTCCTCAGGCTCCTCACCAGCCAAATATAAATCTCAGCACTCTCTGCTTTTGTAAAATCTTTTGCAATCCACTGCTGAAAAGCTATAGCTCTTTATCTGCATACAAAGAGATAGGGAATGAAAATAATAATAATAGAAGAACACTTCTGTAACAAAAGCATCTTGACCACAGAGGCAGGAAAGCGATGGGGCTGGGGTGGGAGGATGTGTTATGGGGAGCGAAAGGGAGGCAGCAGCTCTCAAAGTATCAGTGATCACAGTGAAGGGGCCAAAGGCAGAGACAAATTACCAGAACTAGTAAGATATCGCATTGGTACAAACCACAGCATCATCTGAGCCCCACCGCCCTGCCGAGCGCTCATGCCCAGGTACCCACGTCCCAGGGACCAGGACGAGCTCCAAAGCGGCGCACACAACTGGCTGCACTCAGCGTGCCGTGCTGCCTGCGGGCTGGGCAGCAGCAGCAGCTCTGGATTCAGCAGCTCTCAGGGCTTTTATTTAACATGCACAGCTTACGCCAGCTTAACCCAAGCTTAACACACAGCCACCAGAGCCTTTTCCCTCCTGCTGCGGTGCCACGCCACCCTCCGAAAAGCATCACCCTGCTGTGACAAAACACTGGCTGCTGGTTACCACCAGCCTGCACCTCACAGCAGACATTTGGGTCACGCAAAGCACAAACAAGTTGCCATTGCTTCTATTCACCAGTTTTGCTCAGAGCCCTGCAGGAAGGGACGCTGATGGCCTTCCCCTGTTTGTATGGCCCTGCCGCGCTACAGCGCCGCTCTGCAACAGCGCTGCGTGTCATGCACAGCAGCAGCCACAGGGCCCCAACCCAGGGCTTTTCCAGGCACCTGTGGCTGCTCAAGCACATTCAGGGCACAGCAGCTGCTAAACGTGCTTCTGTGAATGCCTGTGCTGTAGACATGAACAGTCAAAACCCACCTCCTTGTCTCTCAAGGAATTTGGATCAGAAGAGCAGAGAAATATACATTTATACCATATGCAACATACCATATATATTTTCCTCCACTTCAAATAAGACCAAAGGGGCAGAAGATGTCAAGAGAGGCAACCAAGATTTTTTTGACTCCATAAAGAGTGATCAACTGGATGTTGTGGATTGATTAAACTCTTAAATTAGAATGACCTAATCTCTCATATAGATACACTTTTACATTAAAAAAATCTTATCCAAGGTTAAAGTTAAAGCAGAAGGAACAAGTAGATTTACTTGCATACATTTTATTTCCTGGAGTAATATTAAGTGTCACTGATGACCTCTTTGGCACTTATCAAAAACCAAAAACACACTTTGGAGGCAAGATATTCTCTATCAACATTTCCTAAGCATTCACTTTCCCTCATTTTTAATGTGTGTAAGACACGCTTGTCATATTTCTATGAGCTGGACTTAAAATCAGAATAGAAATTTTGATTTTTGGGGGTGGGGAGGGTAAAGAGTCAGCAGACTGAGAAACTAAAGAGATTCACTAGCTTGTTTATAAGTTTCAGAGGTACTACAAATGGAGACACCCACAACATAGGGCAATTTTAATGCCTGCTCCAGTTATGTCAAACACTTTTCAACCATAAAACACATAGGCGTTGAAGTCTACAGAGTCCAGCTGATAGGAAAAAACCTGTACAGTTGCCAATCTCTGCTCAAAGGAGACTCATAACAGAATAAAAATGAAGAATAAGTTACCTTTTGTGGAATAAAGTGGGTGCGGTGCAAACATGCTGCAGATGGGCCATAAGGGACACTTTTTCCTAAGTCCCATCCATCTTCACTTTACAAAAAGTACTAAAAGCCTTATAAATAATTTAACAAACTAATGGACATGTTTTTAAACATTGTGGGCTGATGTTTAAAAAAAAAAGGAAGTGGCACATTGGCAGAGCAACAGGGTGAAAGTGGAAAGCTTGCTGCTTTTTATGCTGTGGTTATTCTAAAAAGATAGAAGAGCATGGCTCACTGCAAAGGCAGTATCTTGGTCAGCAGCACTTTCCTCCTCTAAAGCTCCAGCTACCACAAAGCAGCAACATATTGAAGAGGAAGCTCAATTTTAAGGGGGTACCAGTGATCTGTTTGGGAAAGCTCTTGGCTTTCAGCAGCACTGAGCTGCATAGGTTAGCAAGAGCAGCACCCATAACCTCAAGCACTTCACCACTTGAGGCATGAAAGCCCCTAATATTGAGGCTCAGGGCTCCCTACCAGTGGGAAGTTTAGTTATCAGGCTGAAACAAGGGCTCCAAGGCTCTAAATAAGGGACCAGGGTCCAGATAGTCATCCAGTTTCCCAAACATAACCACCTACAACAGCATATACCTTGACACTTCCAGTCTGTCTGATTTAAGCCCTCAAAGAAACACAGCCTATACACTCTCCTACCTGCCTCAGCTGACCCAGAGCACACACCCAACATCACAAAAACTCCAGACAAAAAGCTCACTGATCCAAGCACACCCTCAGGGCACCAAGTCTCCTGCCACGTCTCCCAAAGCAGGAAAGCACAAACATGCTCCCGCTATAAGTGAGGGACTTTCACGGTTGCACTCAGTGCCAAGAGCCTGCAGCTGTGCTGCCCATTCCCCTTCCTAGTCTTCCCAAAAGAGACTCACCTGACCACAGGTATCCAGCTGCAAGTAATTTACTTGTGACCCTGGCAGACGCTTGGCTGATCCCCCCGTTTCCTCCTGCAAGCCTGCCTCTGAGCAAGGGGACGTGGGTGACCCAAGTGGCCACATCGCCTGCTGTAGGCACCAGGCCCCCGCTGAGGCTTAGCAGGCTGGGTGCCTTGCCTGAGGCTGCGAACTCTGGAGGGAAGAAGGCGCAAAAAGGCCACGAGATGCAGTGTTGAGTCGATGTCCCTCTTCTGAGACTAGTCCGACCCGACAACAAATGAATCTGTGCCCGTGCTCTCACAGAACACACGTTAACTGGCTGTATGAAAAAAAAAAAAAAGGCAAAATATTGTCAGCGTCCTGGGTATCTGATCTGTCACATACTGATGCTGGCTAGTGAGCACCGTTTCACCTAATCGCAAAGGGTCCAGCTCAGCTTCTGTTTTATCCTAGGATTCTCCTTGGCTTCAGGAATTCAGCGTAGCGCAAAGGGACGCTTTCATAAAGGTCATCTATATATGCATCCTATATGGAGATATTTTCAACGTCGCGCAAAGGAGCACTTCACAACATAAGGACCCTGACGATACTGTCTTTGTGGGGATTCTTGATCTGAAATAATCTCTGTTGTCTTGGGAAACTCACAGCTGTGACAGATGCACAGGACTTGGGGAAAAGTGAAGCTCTTAGTGTCTGTGGATGTATCATTCTTATCAAGTGACCACAAGGCTGGTGCTTTATTTTCCTTCCCCAGCCTGAGATAGCATTAAGGCAGGATAACAAAATGCTGAACCTCTCACCATCATATTCTGGAGTTCACAATGAGCATCATTATAGCTCTTAATTTTTTCTTTCGTATTAAGGCCGCCTTGAAGCACGGTATCATTATTAGGAAGTGCCCTACTTGGCATGCCTTTTGAGGTTTAATTGCTGAGGTCACATAAATTAATTTGTCCTTTCTGCGATTGGCTGCATATTGTAGATTGTTTACTTTGGAGCTGTCGCGGGAAGAAAGAGAAAAGTGTACACCGTTTAGTTACCACTATGGTGTTATTTCTTGATAGCTGTATACTTAAATTCCACTGTCAGTGTGCCTCCTATCCACAGCCACTTTATGGGGTAAAACAGTCAAGTAACAATGCTCATTTTGATAGCATTCTCGTAAAGCTAAATAATGGTGGTAGCTAGGTAAAGCAGGCCTTTGCAGTCGTGAAACTGGGTGTGATAGCCTCCTATAAAGAAAATACGAGGAAATACATTCTTCACACCATTCGTACAAATTCTTCTCTTTATCTCTCTGAAGGGAATGATGAGATCTACAAGGCAGTGACCATGTAAAGGAGAAACATAATAAGGCTGATAAATAGGAAGAAGCTATATTACCTTTAAGGAGAAATCAATGACAGGGATATTTAACTGGGATACCATCCTTCATAAAGGCTTGAAAGTTTCACGTTTCAGAACTTACTCATCTACCTACAGCCCTGCCATTTTAAGCAAACCAGCCAACCCTGCAAGGGGAGCAGATAGCACATGAGTCGGCTTTCCAAGCTGATTCTGTAAAGAGTAGCTGCCTTAAAAAAAGAAAAAAGAAATCCCCAGAAAGGTGAGGCAAAGGGTGGAGGAAAACGAGGAATGATTAAGCCTGGCAGGGAGGTTAGGAAGTGGGACTGGTTTAACGTCTTTAGTTTGTGGGTGGGGGAGAGAGGGCTTGGCGCATCCTTCCCAGGAGGTGCCTGCCACCTGCTGATGTCCCCCTCCTGAACGCTTTCTCTCGCCTCCCAGATCAGCGTCTTCATGACCCACTTGTCCAATTACGGGAACGACCGCCTGGGGTTATACACCTTTGCGAACCTGGCCAACTTTGTGAAGAGCTCAACTAACCTCCGGCTCCGGACACTGCCCCCGGTACAGCTGGCGCATAAGTACTTTGAGCTCTTCCCGGAGCAGACGGACCCTCTTTGGCAGGTAACGGCACGTCCCGTTCACACCCTCAATTTCAACACCCACGTGCTGAAATAAGAACATTTTCTTGGGGGGGGGCAGGGGAAGGAAGGAAATAAAAAGCCCATTTCACATTAAAATATTTCGTTTTTTTCTACATGCCTTTTCAGATTATTTAAATTTTCTTCACGGACAACTGCTTTTGTCTAGAAAGGGACAAGCTTCCACTTAGCCAATATCAGGGGCATTAAAAGCATCCATTTGCCATTTATGTGAGAGAAAGCTTCCCTCCCCTGCCCTCCTGTCTGTAGTTTCCTTGATGCGTCCCAGCGTATTAACGAACCTTGCCGCACAGGCCAGGCGATGCCTACAGACAGCAGGTAGCCAGAGCTCTCGCAAGATAAGCAACGCGGCCTCAAAATATGATGTGCCACGTTGCGCTTTTAGCTAGGCAGGCGTAAATCCAGAGTGACACTGCAGAGATCCATGCAGTTATTTCAGGCTTACACTGCTAAAATGGAGCGGAAATTTTCCCTATTATTTTTGGCCTAGATGCAAACAAAGTATGAATCCATAATATTTCCATTGAGTGTAGTGGAGCTGCAGTGATTCACATTGGTTAATGATTTTCTCCATTATATTTTGTTAAGTTTATTCACTGGAAAACTCTCTTCTATTACCAGCCTATAGTATGCAAAAGCAGGATCCATATGATATCTGCCTTAAAGAATAGTCAGTCCTAACCTTTTCTGTGGGGCTTTTTGTTCACACATTTTTATTTTGTATTTATAGGTAGTAGAAAGATAAGGGGATGAATAATATTTCACATTTCTTTTTTGTCCTTCCTTTTGGATTCTTATGTAAATAAAATCGGCACTAAGCGCTATGTATCTGAAACCATTTTGTCGCCTAAGAAAGTAATGCCTTGAAGCTATTCAAAGAGAGGTTTCCATTTTAACCTCAAATGAAAGCTTGATTAAATCAATGTTTTAATCTTTTTCTCCTTTTCTTTTCTTTTTTCTTTTTAATGACTGAGCTTAATCCTCAGTCCGGCAAAACCACGATATACACATTCAGTTTCAGTCAAAGGGACCACGTACGCGTGCACACACGCACACCCCACTAAGTGCCTATGGTTAAGCATATGCCTGAGGACTCTGAGCTGATGAAGAGAGCCGGGCTAACATAGAGGAAGAATTGCAGTGGTCTCACAGGGTCTGGATTTTGACACTGATCCTCCTCAGATGTGCCCAGCTGTGTAGCTTCACTGACTTCCCTGGGACCCCTCTAAGGATCAGCCCTGAAAGGTGCCAAGCAGTTTGGTCCCTGTGTACCTAAGCGCTCCGGTACGTGCCAAAATGCAAGTGCGTCCATGGAGCCGTACCAGAGCGCTCAATATCTGTCGAGAATGAACTCGTAAGAGGAAATCTGGGATCTTCCTACTTAGCATAAGGCTCTGGCATCAGTGCATAACGTTTGGATCCTGCAATGACTGGCGCGCGTGTGATGCATTTAGGATTTCCCTGGCATGAGCAACTGTCTGTTTTTCCTCTTCAGAACCCATGCGACGATAAAAGACACAGGGACATTTGGTCCAGAGATAAAACTTGTGACCATCTACCCAAATTTCTCGTCATAGGACCCCAGAAAACAGGTAGGAAATAATGGATTTGTAAGCCTCGGCATGCTGGTAGCAAGCCCCCAGTCCTGTACCTGTGTGTTTGTCTCCTGCACGCTGAAGCCAGCTCCTGGCTCTAGCGATAAGGCATTCCCAGTGCCTATGGGGGATTGACTCCTGCACTGCCAGCAGACAGGGACAACTGCTCCTATAGTGAAAAGGCTTTCACCTTCCAGTACCGCCCGCCATTGGGTTACTGTCACAATTCTTCGAGCAGAAAAGCACCAAAACTTCACAGCCGTCTCTGTTCTAATGGATATGATTTTTCTTTCTGGGTGGGGACCAGTTATTTTGGTGGGACATTTGGCTGACTTCTTTTCAGGAAGAAGAGTTAGCTCAGTGCTTTAGAGAGACTCCCTCTTGCAGTGAGATTCCACTGTTTCTACTGCCATGCTAGATGTTATTGTGAAAACAGGCTGAAGTTGCCCTCAGGCTCATCCCTATTTAAAGGGGAGATTTAAGCAGTATGAAGCAGTATAGGCTTTGTGCTGACAGTCTTCCCAGGGTTGGATTTCACTGACAGTAAAGGTGCAGAATTCCCTGCACCACAGGGCAAACAGTGCGATTAGAAACACTGGAAGCCAAATGCAGGCAGTTCACAGCATTTGTGTACACCTATTTAAGGGATAATTTTGCACTGATTACTTTCTCGGCACCGAAGGGTGGCTGTGGATGAGAATAACAAACAGAGTTAAACCGCTTCACTGGTGGTTTCTGTTAGGCTATTTTTTCACTTGCAGAGCCAGTAGGCACAGGCTTTGGGGAGCAAAAGCCGAACAGGGGTGTACAACAGCCAGGTAGGGGTACTGGTACGTGGCAGCTCCATACACCCACTCTCACGGTGGAGTTTAGTCCCCCAGAGATAAGAGCACACACCAGAAAGCAATGCAAGCATTCACTGTTAAAAAATGTGCTGTCAGGACACCCTAAGTAAAGTTTGTTATTTGTATTCTTTGACAAATCATCTCAACGTCATTTGAGACCCTAATTGACAATAAACTTACTTACCACTTTACAGGCCTCTTTGGGGGGTCTCAGGACATTATTTAAATCAAGCCACATACTCCCACTCCCAAGGTAGCTATTACTGTTACTGACATACTACAGAAAGTGGATGCTGAGGCAGGAAAATAAATGACTAATCCAAGATTATATAGAAATTCAATGACAGTGACAAAGAGACAGGAGTTCTTGATTCATGGTCCAGTGATATTTTGCATAGCATAAAAATCACTAAAGAGCAATTTTAAAGACACATTCTCCTGAAATTTCATTTAACATCATATATCAGTTCAGTTGTTTTTATCAAGGAAATAAAAACGAAAATTTTTGTTATTGGGATTTTAAAGTGTACTTATTACAGGTTTCTTGGCATTGAAATACACAATGTCACTTGAGAGAGCTTTACCCCCAGGAAAAATAAAGAGAGAACAAAAGCGCAGGTCTGGGAGCAACAGAAGCATACTCCCACACAGGGTACGTCTGAAAAGTTTTGGGCAACAAAAAGTTCAGAAAGAAGCATGTTCTGGCCAAATTCCATCGCTGGATAACGATGCAGTCAAGCGAGCAGTATCAGCAGCAGCAACGTCACGGTTGCATCAGCGAGCAGAATTCAGAGTTTTGAAATGGGCAAAGTTTAATGAGCACAGAGGAGGTCCCCGCACGCTCCCGGCTCCTGAAAACGCCGTGAGCTTACGCAGCAACAGGCAATTTTCTTATAAAAGATGATGTCTCTAATTTCCCAGTATGTCTCAGTGTGCATTGATTCAGAAAGACTTGCTTAAATGAGTAAAGTCAAAGTTATTTTCTGTTTCCTAGCGGCATCTCTTTTTGTTGTTGCAGGAACAACGGCACTTTATTTATTTCTTCTGATGCATCCTTCCATCATCAGTAATCTCCCTAGCCCAAAAACTTTTGAAGAAGTTCAGTTCTTCAATGGAAACAACTATCACAAAGGAATTGACTGGTAAGAAGAATAACAAAAAAGAAGTCTTCATTATTAATATATGCTAAATCACAATGGAGCAATTACAGAAGTATGTATGACAGCTACATAATTACTGGATGAATTTGTTATGCTTGGCATTATCAGAGAGAATGGGAAAATAACTCAGAACAATGGGACTTTTAATCAAGTCCTTAATTTTATTTAGATACTACCGTTTTTGTATTTTTAGCAAATTAATACAACAGCAAGCTCAGTTATGATGTCTGTCTTCATGCAGAATAAAATCTGTGTCTTTTCATAACTGTATCAATTTCAAAAGGGATGAATTATACTCTTTTTTCCTGAAATGGGGCTTTTCAGGAAGTAAGATTCTGCTCTTCATGAGAAAAAAACCTCTCCGTAAAGAATTTCAGCTGGTACTCCTATTACAATTTTTAAACATTGTTTTCACTGTTTTTGCTGTATTTTGTAAGGCTTTTGTTTCCCCAGGGAACAGCTGTTCTCATCCTTGTGTTAAAATTGAGATATAAGACAAACATCACATCGTACAGGAAAAGATTAGTCTCCTTGGACTGGTCTCACTGCCCATGCGTGGAGCGTGTCCCGACCACAGGAAACTAACTGCCAAAAGCAGGCTATCACTGCAACTGCAAGATCAGCTTCTAGGTTCAAAGTGTCACGAAAAATAAAGAGAAAGAAATGCCTAGCATCTGTTTTTCATGCAGCATAAAGGAAGAGCTCTCGGTCCAACACGAACTGTGATTCTGGGTGTTAGCACACTTCTTATCCCGGGCTCCCTGCTGGCTCAGTCTGTGCGCTCTCTGCTTATTGCTGAGATCTGTCAGTTTTTGGGAATACTGCGAGACCGGAAGGTGTACATCTAATTCAAGTGCATGGTAACCCTAGATTGGGATCCCCAGTCTGCATTTTGGGTATACTTAAGGAGTATATATATATATGTACAGGTGTACTACATAGGAGGAAGAAGCAGGAGGAAGGAGCAGAGGTGCTGGAGCCCCAGGGTGCTGGGGGCACGGCTGGAGCATTTACACTGCCTTTCTCCCATGAATAGCTCTGCGAGAGAGTGAGTTTTTCGCTGTGGCCTTTCCCTCTTTCAAGGCAGAAGACGTCTCTTCTGCAGCCGTTTTTACAAGAGGTAGAGGAAGAGACAGCCCTCTCTGAGACCTCTGCTGCCACATTTCACTCAGCTTGGCCCGTGGGTTTGAACACTGGTAGGATCGTGTGTGCAGAGAGAGACCACACATACTTTGTTTCCGCAGAAAAGTATACAAAAACAACTGGCCACAATAAAACTGGAATTTCCTGGAGTTCCCAGCAAAACTCAGGGGACCAAAAAGCCGCCTCCAAAGCAGTTTCACATTTTGCTTCGTTTAAATTCTTAAACCTTTCAACTGAGCGTCCCATTTTACTTATTGTTACTCTCAACGAATTATAAATGAGAAAGACCATTCAAAGCTAAAATCTGAAAACTCTCATTCTGAAAATATCTAAAAGACAAGATTTGTCAGTTCCAAAATGTAACATTTTGAAATGTTAAAACTAAATGGTTGACATCTGGGAGCTTTCCTCATTTTTCCTGCAGCTAAAACTGCACTCCCTCCAAACTGGTGAGAAGACTTCCCTCTGCCGCTGACCTTGTTAGCAAAAATTCCATCCCTCAGAAAAGAAAACCTAGTTACCTGACTTCATGGCGGCATCAGCTATTACCAGCACCATCGAAATGCCAAGATCTGTTCCTCCTATTCCAGTTTTGGAGTGAGCTGAGAAAGTTATTTTTGCTTCTTAAGAATTGCCTCTGAAAATTCACCTTTCCCTGGAGAAAACACATGGATTTTTCCCCCTCCCCCTTTTTTTGCATTGCTAATTGTAATTGTTTTTTTCCTCTCCCAGGTACATGAGTTTCTTCCCCACTCCCTCCAACACCACCACCGACTTGCTCTTTGAGAAAAGCGCCAACTATTTCCATTCGGAGGAAGCTCCTAGACGAGCTGCTTCCCTCATCCCCAAGGCCAAGATCATCACCATCCTCATCGACCCATCCGATCGGGCGTACTCCTGGTATCAGGTACGGGCCTTGCCTTCGAGAAATGGGCAGTGAAATCAACAGCAGGGAACGATGACCAACACCAGTGGGCATTTGTGCCCTTGAGCAGGAAGGGGATTTATTGCAAAGCATTTGCACTCTTTCGACGTCGAATGGATGCTGAATTGCAGCTCCTGCAGTTGCATCAGTGTCATAAATGATGGAATTTCCTAGCGCATAGCTGCCACAAGCTGTGAACAAGCAGTTTAATCTCAATTACAGTTGGCACTACATGGAGGGAAAGCAGTGCTCCTCACCCAGAGAGATGCTGGAGGGAATAAGAGCGTGGCCTAGTCAGAAAATCTGAGCTCTTTTTTCTGACTGAGAATCTGATACGTCATCCAGATCTTGAGCTTCAAAGGAACAAACCCTGAGCAATATTCAGGGTACCAGTGTAAACGATATCTTTTCAAGTTTCTGAGGTGTTTAAAAAAAGACGGGTCTGAAGAGTAATGATTTTTTTTTTCTCCCTGGGAACAGAAGAAAGCCTGCTGGTTTTCCTAGGAAACTCTAGGATACTCCTTCTTGTCTCATACTGAGTCCACACCTTTCCAGAAGAAAGCCGATGAACTTGTTGTTTTGAGAGGCATCGAAGCATGCATGCCAAATGTGGTGTAGTTATACCAAAAAAAAAAAAAAGAAAGAGTAAAAACAGTGTTAAAATAGAGACAAATGAAAAATGTTACATCGGGCATAAGGAACATCATTTCTGAAATTATTACTACGGGTTCTGCGAGGAATAAAGTTTGGTTTAGGGCTGCAACTTGCACCCTTTTTAATATCACATTTCCACCTTTCCAGATGACGGTGCAAGATGCAAAGCGCTAAAAAATTGTGTCTACTTTGGCAGAATTTGCCTCCTCCTCCCTCAGCAGCGGCAGCTCTCCTTACGGCAGTGCTGGTAGGGCCCTTGTCTGAAGCGGGGGGCCTTGTCCTGCTTCCTGGTCTCCCCTGCTCTTACTGCCCGAAGCGGCGTTGGGGGAGCCGTGGGCTTGTTCTGTGGCTGCAGCTGTGCTGCTTGTGCAAGCGCTGCCTTCCAGCCCCGTCCCGCGCTGCCGGTCAGCGTCTGCAAACCTCTGCCAAGTGACAGCGCTGTTTGCGGGAATGCAGCTGATTAAACATTGCTGGAAACCGAGTTTATGTATAATTTTCAAACAGACTCCCTCGATTTTCCAAACAGCTATCGGAGCGCCTGGACAAAGCGTCCTCTCCGTACGAGAAATGGTTATGTGTATTAAAACTAGCAGTGATCATCCAACGTGATACACGTAGCATGCCCACGTAACCTGACCTAGCGGTTCCTGCACGAAGCTCGCAGAGGGCCAGAACGGGGGAGCCACGGCCCCCTCACCTCTCGGCAGGTTGCGACCAGGCGTCCAAATTAAGCACAGCCTGATCGCTTCTGCTGAAGAGGGGAGATACAGGGCTTGTCTGAAAGGAGGTCCTTATGAGATATATTTTTGCTCTTCATGGGAGTTAGCTGTACCACAGCGATTCGCTTGTTCCCTTTTTTTCTCTTTGACTATGGCTTAATCTTCTGGGCCACTGTGACGTGTGTCCTTATCTTCCGTTAGCATCAACGATCCCACGAGGACCCCGCTGCCTTGAAATTCAACTTTTATGAAGTGATTACGTCAGGCCACTGGGCGCCCTCCGAGATAAGGACTCTCCAGAAGAGATGTCTGACCCCCGGCTGGTATGCTATCCATATCGAAAGGTGGCTAACTCACTATCCTGCTTCACAGGTAATTCCCAACCTGGCATCTCACCACACGCATCGACTCAGGAAATCCTAAAATGAATACAGCCTTATCGTCAGAGGTGATGGGCTATTTCCCAGTGGAACTCTTAGCTGTTAGAAAATGCAGATTTGTCAAAGATCAGAGGGGTTGTCGGGAGCGTGCTGCTTTTTCTGTCTTCTGAGGAAAAAGATGCAGCAAGAAAACATTATGAACTGTGGCCACCTGGGCTTGATCCAGGGCTTTTTGGCCTCCCTTCCAGGATTAACCAAGGCAGTCAAGGCTTCTAGGTCCCCCGAAATGAGCAGCTGCAGCATGAGACATTGTGGGAAGGTTTGACAAATTCATTTAGAAAATGCCAAGCCTTTTTCTGAAAGAAATTTCATTCCTCCTCCCACTCATTCCCTTTCATAGCAAATTTCACATTTGTTCAATCCTGATACAGAATTAGCCTTTCTCAGTATTAGAGCAGGAATCCCTCCTTTTCCCCCTTCTGATGTTTTATCGAATTGTCTTTTAGAATATTTTCCATAAAAAAATTACATAAAAACGTAGACGTAGAGAACATTCCTGTTACTATACTATGTTTATTTCCAGATATAAAGCTAAAGCAAATGCTTTAGTGATGCAAAACATATGCAAAGGCAGTCTTGTGTATGTGGTCCATAGTCCAGATTATACCTCTGCCTATTGTAAGAGAAAGGTGTAAAAGGGATATTTAATGAACAAAGCCATATCTCCTGAGATTGCTTATTTAGTCAAGGACCAGGAAAAACAAAAGGAAGTACAAGCTCTGTCTTTTGCAGTCCTCAGTTTTCTTTTTGTACAGTCTCAGCTGTACTACAGAAGGGAGAAGCAGGTCAATCCAATTCCCAATAAAAAGGGAAAAGAATCAGTTGGTCATTTACTTTCTTCTTTCATCTCTGGCCCTTCTACTCTTTCAAAAATAGGAAACTAGCCGTCCCTTCAAGCAGCTGGGCGTGCAGGAGGGCTTTGGGGACGGGGTACGTCCTCTCGCCAGAGCCGCGTTCCCCACTCACTGCACCATGGGCACCACCTGGCCCCAGGAATTTCAGACCAAGCCAAGGGTGCTGAGCACCAAGAGCCCGGTTACCTGGGCTCCTGGTCTGCCTTTACCCCGGGCCTGCTGCCACGCTTCGTGAAGATTTCTCTCTTGCTCCTGCAGCAGCAAACAGCGAACACAGCCCTCTTATTACTCATGCAGGTGCACATTGACATATTTCTTGTAAGCTTGGTCACCACTCATGTTTCATAGTTGTAGTGATTAATTTTACAAGATACACAACAAAAGGCACTCATTCTTACAGAGAGTGCACTCACGGTGCTTACTAATGCACGCTCAGTAATGTGCATTCACTCAGCCTGTGCGCTCAAAAACTTAATAATTCATAATAAGCCTTCACAATAAATATAAAAGACATCCCTCCAGAAGAGCTATTATTAGTAATACTTTTCAGTACTCCAGTAAGCTTTTGATACATACACTTAGCATTTGCTTGTGGAAGTCTATGTACCTTTACATCACATCGCTCTCTAATTAAAAACAAACAACCAAAAAAGACCCCTTTGCTAACAATTTTGCAAGTTTATGCAGTCGATAGGCTGGCGGTAATTCTCAGATAAATTACCTTTCTATTACTTCTGAACATTTAATTCTAAGACAGGTATGAGCTTTCTATTATTGTTCTTATTTCATACCATGTGTCTTATGAACACGTTGTAAACCTGGGCAGTGTTTTATATTTCTTGCCTTATCTCTTTTTCTCAGAATTCTCTGACTCAGGTTTAGCTTATGAGATTTGAACTCTTCTGCTTGAGCAATGTACGCACAAAGAATTACAAGTGCCTACCTATACAGATTCAACATATCACAAGTACAACAGTAAATCTGAGAAGAAGTTGAGTCACAGGATTGTTATAAAACTGTACAAAATGACATGTTAATTTAAATCCATGTTGTCACTAGTACGGTCACAAGAGGGAAATAATGTCATTCCTTCATTAATCTTAGTCCTTTTTCTAAATGAATAGCATATTTATCCCTACAGTTGCTAATTATTGATGGACAGCAGCTAAGAAGTGACCCAGCTACTGTGATGGATGAAGTGCAGAAGTTTCTTGGCGTCTCTCCTCATTACAATTACTCTGAAGCTCTAACGTGAGTCTATGCCTTTATTATCTGCCCTATGAGATCACCCTGTACATCCCCTCCTCCCAAGAACAGTGAACAAACCAAAAAAAAAAAAACCCACACATTACAAGAATGACAATTTTGCAATGCTAAGCAATACAAAGTTTTGGGGAGGAGGTTTAAGTCCTGTCTTCCCTTACCTTGCATGCATATAATATGTTGCAGTGTTCAACTGTATGAAAGCATACTATTTCCACATGCAAATTCTATGTCACACAACAAATGGAACAAATGACTCCTCAGTATTTTGTGTTAGGCTCACTGCTGCCTATTTTGGCCTTGGGTTTACTGACTGTGATTGGTGCTCATGGTGTCCTCTAAAAATATAATGAATTTCCCTTTTCACTGGCTTTTATATTTTCTAAATACTTCATAAATCTAAATTTTTTTTTTCTGAATTCCCATCTTTCCAGGCAAAGAACCAGGGCCCAGATTCACGTAAAAAATGTCCGCTAAATCTGATCGTTCAGTTTGAGATCCCCAAGACCTGGTTTCTCAGGGTTCTTGGTATTGCTCGCATAACTGTACTGATTAACATTTAGGTCCAGTTGATTTGAACTGCACATGTGAGGGCTGAGCTCACATCTGCATATCAGAGCGTAGAACCTTATGATAGTCTCCAGAAGCTGAAGACCACTTAAGGTCAGGTGTGAAAAGTTCGGGTTACATGTTTTTGCTGCATGAGTGTGGCAGTCTAGTGGGATTCATCTGCTTGCAAGGTTCCTCTGTTGGTTTGCTTTTAACATGGACAAAATACATCATTCCGTGACTACATAATTACATTTGATAAGCATTTGAGCCAGCGTTGCTGACTTTTCACCCAGTAGCAGTCAGACACATGGCATGGAAGATTTTAGTCCGTACACCAAAAGTCTGGTGAAATTATCAGCCGCTATTAGCAGATCCCTGAACTGGAAGTGCCGGGATCAAGCACGGCGCCTGGGGCACGGGGTGGAAGCTCCTGTTTGCCTCGGCGGCACTAGGTGCTCAGCCTGCGCAGCCCGGCTCGGCGCGGCCGGGGCGTCTGGGCTGAAGCTGTAAGTGCTCTGCGGCAGCCCGATGCAAGGCAAGGCCCCCTGGACTGCGTGAAAGCCTTTCGGCTGACTTGCCGTGGCCTTTGGTTCAGACCTAGCACAGGTGGCTGTGATGAGCTCGGATCGTGTTTCTGACCCTCCTCACCGAGAGGATAAGGCTTTCCCCATGAAAGGGGATTACTGGCCTGTGCGGCACCCGCTCGTTGACATTTGTCAGTCCCCTGCAGGAAGCCAGACTCTCTGCAGAGGCGGCAGCGGGCTGAACTTATCTTTCCCCTTCTAGTCCAGCAGAAAATCGCAAGGCGCTTTTGCACTGAGCCTCTCCATGTGGGGAACGTTATTTCATCACGGACAAAAGCGCTGCGCTGGGAGAGCCCCGGCACATCCGTGGGCTGAGGAGTCCTGCGCCGCGGGGGAGGTTTGTCAAAGCCAGTGTGCAAGCGCAGGGTGGGAGCTGCGGGAGCCGGGCTGCCTCCCGGGCTCCGCCAGCGGGGCCTGGCACAGCGCTCCCCGTCCGCTGCGCAGGAGGTGGAAAGTCAAAAAGCCTGGGCCTTACCTTCCCCACAGACAAGATATTTCCCTGGCAGCAGGAAAACTACGGGGAAATGAGACTGCAGAGTTTCCACCCACGTGCCTTTCCTCCTTTGGGAGGCTTATAGCTATTTATGCAACAGGTGTAAACTGCGAATTGTTTCAGTGTTTGCCGCTCTTTAAGTCTTAAGAAGGTTGCTTTGCCAAAATCTTTCTCTAGAGGAAACATTTCGGGTTTCAGAATGTAATTTTTTAAGTCATTGGTTTCTAAAGTAGACAAAATGCAGGAGGCGTTTCAGTACACAGCCAAACTACTGATGTTTGAACAACTGCTGTTGCACATTTTCAGTGCCTTCTGCTCTGCTTTTCAATAGTCACACGCACATATATATGTATCTTCCTTTGTGTAACTAAATTAAAGTCAGTGGAGTCACACCCCAGGAAAAATCTATCAGATTTATTTGGACAGGAAAAATGGGTTGTAAACACTTCTGTAAAATTATGCAGTCACTGTTTAGAGACACTGAGAATGCAAATGTGTTGTGGAAGCGCATAGGTTTGCATGGATTCAGGAGGGAAGAGGAAAACGCACTAAACGATGTAGTGGCTTCATGTTAGGACTGTCAAAATAAAAAAAGATTGCGTAGCATTGTTCCTAGTCATTACTGTCTAAAGCTCTATAGCACACATTTTTAAAGCTGTCACAGTGCAGCCTAAGGAGCCAGGCCTGCGAACACCAGTGAGCAACAAGTTCATCATCCTGAGTGATCACATGAACGTCTCATGGGACAGTAAAGTTAACCCAGGCCCAAGGAAGGTGCTGACCGGAGCACTGCCTCCTTTTGAAGCCACGAAAGAGAGCCGAGGGGAGACGGAGGCAGTGCTGGGGCATCCGGAGAGAAGCGACCATCACGCCGGGTTAGTAGGAAGCGTGCCTAGCAGCAGCTGAAGATGGGAGCCACAGCATCATTTCTTATACACACCGCTAAATAGGACGCGTGCTTTTTATTAGAGTAGGAAAAAAACAAGGAGAAAAAATCAGCCAATATTATAAGGCTTTTACACATAATGCCGTTTATAAAACCACGTTATGATCCTCAGATAAAAGTCTTAGGAGAGGGAAACGGGCTAGTGGTGTTCATGAAGTTCACGCTCCAGCACTGAAGGGATGTTTCCCCTCTCTCCCCTACCCACTCGTTGTCACAAAGTGTGACTGAGGGCTTACATTGTTTAAGTATCTGAGCCTAAGGAACAAAAACCTAGAACAGTTGGGACTAAATTTATCAAAGCACTTTCCTTTTGATGAACTGATGGCCCCAGTGACTGCTAGGAAGATGTATTTAATGCGTGGTATCCTCAGATGACTCACAGTCCATGGCAGCATGAACTGCTGGTTCCCGCCTTCCTTTATTTTCCTCAGCAGACAGCAGGCAGAAAGGGAGCCAGGCGGTCGTGGTCACTGAGTCAAGGGAGAGCTCGCCCAAAAAAATGAGCTACAGGTACGGCAGTAAAATCGTATCCTGGCAGTCCTGAGCTGCTGGTTTTTGGCAGGGAGAGCCAAGGCAGATCTGATCTAACCTGTCTAGGGCCTTTCATCGCACTCTTAATGAGAATGGATGTGATCCAGGAACTGCCATGTCCAGGTCTCCTGCCAAACCCTGTTCCCCTGGAGGAAAGCAGAGCCAGGCTTTGGCAAAGGGAAAAGTGGCCCCGAGAGCCAACCGCTGCCTCCGTCCGGTGCAGCCCATCACACCCAGCTCTGCTCGCAGAGGGAGCTCCAGGCGCAGCGACCACCCTTTGCTTTACAGCGGAGAGGATGTCCGTGGCATTTTTCGTTTTCCCTCAAATGAACAACAGGAGGGAAACAAAAAGACGGGTAGCGACAGGATTAGGCAAGCGTGCTTAAGTAAATGTTTTCTCTTGGAGTGCTGCAAAGTTTCACCAGAGAACAGGGAAAATGTTCTCCTGGTGGAACTGCTTGAGTCTTTTCCACAGAGATGCCTGCGGCCGCCTGCGACCAAGGGAATATCAGCTGCCAGGGGACTGGTGGATTGCTAAGCGCCAGAGCCAAAAGAGCAGCAAAACCGATCTCTTAACGATTGCTAAATGCAGGGCAAAACTCTCAGTTTTTTGCATGAAGGAGTACAGCTGAAAACTAAGCTTGTTGCAACCCGGGATTTGACCTGGGCAGTCTACATTTCAGAGCTCTTCTTCACTGTCAAGCATGGAGTTGCAGCAGGGCCGTTACGAGCCTGTCCAGACCACCTTTGCTGCCACCTGGCTCGCTAACAGTTTGCCCCACTTGGGTGTAAGTCGGGCTGTGCCCGGCGTGCCGGCTCTCGGGGGGGCTCGGAGCCAGCAACGCCGAGGAGCACTTCCAAGGCACAGAGGAGATGATCCCTGCCACAGACCTGGCGAGAGCGAGCCCTTGCCAGCAGCAGCTTTCATTCTGGAAGAGGGCTCCTGTCTGCATTTGGGTCCAAACAGGTCTCAGAAATGTCCTGTATACCCTTACAGATGCGTTCCTCACCTATAACAGGCTTGCCCAGTAACGTAGAGGAAGTCTTACTTTCTGTGTAACTCAGCTCCCCATACGTGCTTTGTGATGATGGTATTGCCCTGCCTTGTGAGTAGGTAGTGAACTATTGCTCATACCAAGTAAGGAAGGCCAAGGAAGTTGCTTGCATTGGCCAGGGGGAGGAGAACATAACTGGGACGGGAGGAATGGTTTCTGCTGACTGCTTTAAAAAACCTTTAACCGTAAGGCTAACACTATTTTTAAATATTTTAAGTATTTCCATTGCGCTGAGTTGTGTTTTCAGAAGTCCTAAGACTTCTGTAATACTGAGCACAATTGATTGAGCTCAGCCTGAGTTGTCTTACATTCTTTTCCCCCATCCGAATTTGCACATTCTCTTAATAATGTTCAATATACTCATTCTGAGGCAGAAATATTGTTTGGGGCATAGTTTCTCAGCTTTCCCTTTGCACAGCCTGCTGTATTGCTTCTTCTCCTGGGAAATTAGTGCAAGCCAGCTGAAGTACTTGGCTATGCAATAAGCAGATTGAAAGGCCAAAGTAGAAATGAGTCGACCATGAATATATCCATTTAATAATGATTATTTTATTTTTAATTGATACACCTACTGGGACAATTTAGGAAACAAGGGTTAGGCCTGCAACGATAGGCTGGGCATGAAAACGTGAGGAAGGTTCACCCTTCCCCAGAAATTAGTTCACATAGGTATAGCAGCAAATTGCAGGTGCACCGGTGTCATATAGATAGACCCAGGGCAAAAAGTGGTCTGCAACTAATTAACTCTATGTTCCAGCCAATTATACTTCATCCTTTTCAAACATCTGCTAAACAGATTTTTGCAGTTTTTGCAAAAATGCAAACCTTTTCAATGCTTTATGCATGCTGTAAGTCCCATAGCAATAAATTCAAAATTTAACACTTCATGTTGTTCATTCCTTAGTGAGTATGGGTTTTAATGCCTTAATCTAAAATTCCTATATCTTTGTATATTGTATATTTCACGATAAAATTGTATATTTCTGCTAGGATTGCTTAGACACTGTTTATGCTATAATGCCTTCTTTGGAATGAAAATGAGATTTAGATCTAGGGATGTGGAGCAATCAGCTTCTCAGGTGCAGTTAGCTTATCAACAAACAACCAGAAGTTCTTTCAGAGGACCTAAATACTGCTTATTTCACTCAAAAATCAACATAAAACACTTCAGCATTATGTTTCTCATAGTTCCATAGTCGCACAATAATAACACACTTTTCTATATACGTATACTTAAGGCTTGAATCTTTGTCTGTTGAAGTCAGCAGAGAAATCAGCTTGTACTTTTGAACCTCTCTCATATTAACAGTACAGACTTGCAGTAATACCATCTTCTATTGGCCATATGGAGAACTTTCCTTAAGCACAGCCTATATTCTTGAGACTGCGGTGCGTGTAAGTCCACGAAAATAGCTGGTTAGTAATTTTCCGAGAAAATGTTCATCCTTCGAGTGTCAGTGTATCAAAACCTAAACATGTAGCAGGGGTGCGTGGAGCAGTTTGACAAGGATTAAATCCCTGATCAAAAGCAGACAACAAAATATGAATGGCAGTCTGGAACGGAGCCGTGTAAGATCCTGGAGACTGAGGTTCAGGACCTTGACCAGCATCAGAGAGAGAACACTTGAAACTTGGTGTCCTATATCCTGGACTAGTACAATAAGGAAGTAGCTGGCATAGGTAAAGACCATGCAAAAAACACGTTGCCTGGAGTCCTTCCCAAGGTGGAAAATATTATATCCCCAAAGATTTCGTAGGAGAGGCAGGCTTTTTCCCTCTCAGTTCTCAGTATCTCAGTTATCTAGAGACGTGTGTGTGGCAAAAATTGTTGGCTAACCCTCTGTTTTAGTAGCTTGGAGATTCTTCCATAGTTAGACCTTTCTTAAAATATAATCCTTTATAGGTTTGACCCTCAAAAAGGCTTTTGGTGCCAGTTACTGGAAGGAGGGAAAACAAAGTGCCTGGGAAAAAGCAAAGGTCGAAAATACCCACCAATGGATCAAGAGGTAAAAGTTTTCCAGAGATTTAAGTTAAATGTGCTGAGTACAGGAATGTTGAACGCTGTATTTGACTCTTGAAGTAAACACATTTATTTTTATGTTCACTAGCTTGATATTTTTTAAACTAGAAGCTTTTAACGAGCTTTGAATGATACAAGATTAATTACCCTTTAAAACAGCCTCTCTGTAGGAGCAGTGCCCAGCTTCTAGGTGGTAAGAGGGGGCAGGCTGGTTTCTCATAGCAATCTGATACAAGCAGATGCCAAAGTCTAGTGTGAGCTGGCTTTGACTGACTGACTGTTTTTATTTTTTCACCCCTCTCAGTCTCGAGCTTTTCTGTCAAGCTACTACCGAGACCACAACGTGGAACTGTCCAAACTGCTGCACAGACTGGGACAGCCCCTGCCATCGTGGCTGAGACAGGAGCTACAGAAAGTGAGATAGCAGTGACCTTCAGAGGACCAAAGTCTCTAAGGACAATTTCCTTCACCATAAAACCCCTTGCTTCTCCGACTCACTTGTGATTGTCAGTAAAGGACCTCATGAATAACACTCTTTCTATTAAAAAAAAACACAAAAGAATAAAAAAAAAAGCCCTAAAACTGTTTATATGCACGCGCTGACAGTTATTAGCATCAACCCCTTTTGTCAGCTTCCAGGAAATAATACAGAGCTACGTGGCGTTATTCTTTATCCAGACTGGGATTTGTGCATAGTCTAGTCCCTCTGTTTACCAGAAAGTACCAGAAACTGTGTGTAGGACTGATAGACTTCAGTGTGTATGACAAATTACAGTCTGTCAGGACACAAGCAAAGGATGGGAAGATCTCTCCTCGGATTATGAGGTCGGTCATTAGTTTGGTTTTTTTTCCTGTTTGTTTTTGCAGGTGTTCCCCCTAGCCCTGCAAGGTGAGAAGTCGGGCACTTATCCATTTGATAGGGGGACATTCAGCACTTTGCAATCGGGGTCCCTAATTATTATAATGTATGTAATGGTAATTTATTATCATTGCTTTCTTCAAAGAATTAACAGTCTGAGGCAGGCTAAATTCTTGCCTTACCTGCCTCCCTGGAATTCCTGGAAAAACTGATGTGGAGACTGTTCTCTTTCTTCTGTCCCTTTTTTTCCTTCACAACAAGTTGTGTGCTGGTTTCTTGGAGCTGGGTGGGCAGCTGAGGTGAAATGCAGTAAGGTGGCTCTCCTTCTAGCTCCCCAGGCTCCCAGGGAAACCCATTGACGGTTATTTTCACTTGGCTACTTTGCCACCTCAATAGTGTTTTTTGCTGGATTCCTGCAGCACCCGTGGCAGAGCTTTGAGAGGTGAAGTCATATTAAATAGTTTGTCATAACGCCTTGGGAGTCATTACGATATTTTATCAAAACTGTTACCAAAAAAAAAATCTAAGCAGGTCTTTAGAGCAGTACTGACAATAATGTTGATGCTTTTGTCTCTGTCCTGAAAGCAGCGTTTTCACTCTGAAGCCCTCAAAAGAAGAGATTGGGTTAGTCTTGATCTTGGTCTTAGAGCCATTTCAGAATAAACTTTTAAAAGACTTTAATGGCCAAAGGCATTTGTTAAAGTTTTGAAGAACCTACAGCCTACTGAAGAACTCTCTTTCTATAGACTTTAACGGAGTTGAATAGACAAGCATATCTCCTATAAATCACGTACACATATGATGTGTATATTTTTATGCCTGTACATCTACAGACTGTATATCTAGTTCAGACATACACTTAGGTTTATATATCTGCTTTATGTGCCCATAGGTAAATGAAAAGTATTGATTACCAAAAATATGATACTATGAATTGCGCTTTCTTTTCAGATCTGTGTGGGCAGGGTTGACAAAGCTGGGCAGAAATTCACTGGGAAAATTAAGCCGGGTGAACAAAATCAATTTATGCACTTTAGTCTTGCAACACTTTTTCTCAGGAGAACGAAAGCAGACAAAGCTTTTCTACACGCTCTTTACGCAGCACAAGCTTGAGTAAATTTCAGTTTGCCAAGTTCCCTGTCCTAGTTCCTAGTCACAAACCATTTTAGGCGGTGTAAAGGTTTTGAGCTTCCCCGCTCTGTGAATTTGAGCCTTACATCTTACCTCAGGAGACGGAAAGAGATGTTGAAATTGCACCATAAATTCTGACTACTCGGAACTTTTTCTTGGGGCAGCACAGAGTAGTGTACATCATGGGCTGTGACGTTAAAGGACACTTGAATGACTTAATTCAGGCTTCAACGCCACTTATACGTGCAGCTGTCTATCTTAGCCTTTCCGGCATTATCAGCTCCTAAATCATGAGGCTGTCCACCAAGATCATGATACCAGCTTGAAAATTATGAGTCTGAGTCACCCCTGCAGAGGAACCTGTGCCAGTTTCTGACTTTGACTTTTCCCACGCTGTGGGAAAGCCTGGGTGTGCATCTGTTTAAGAGAAGCGTGCACGTGACTCCATTCCCTTGTCTTTTTGTGGCTAGATCACTTAAAGATTTATTACTCTGCTGCAACTTCTAAGTTAACTTGATTTGGCCTTTTAGCAAAGACAGGTTTATGCTTTTAAATCTAGGTCAGTCCTGTGTCTGATCATACAAACAGAAAAAGAAAAAAAGCACATACGTGGGAAAATACAGCCCTTCTTCCCAGAGATACACTGGTGCTGCCTGGCTTGTCACACCTCCGCCTGGAGTGTCCCCTCACACTGCCTGCCTGCCTGCCACGGTGTTTTCTTTCACCCAGCCCTCACTGCTTCCCCAGTCCCTCCGGGTAACCTGTCCGCTGCTCTGCCAAATGCGAATGATCCCTTCCCACTTAGGGCCCGGTACTGCCCCTCCTGGCCCCATATAAATAGCCCACAGAGAAGAGGTGGCGGGGGGTGCAACCAGTACCGAGTCCCTGCTCTTCTCATCCTCCAGCTCTCACGTCTTCTGCATGACCAAGTCGTAGATAGGGAAGGGAAAGGCGCAAGTACAAATATCTGTGCTGCCAAGCTGCTCCTCCCAGCCGCTGCGGTAGCAGCTGAGGAGCGCAGCGTGCACGCTGCTGCCCGTGCTGCATGGCTGTCTCCTGCCGGCATCTGGCTTTGCAGCCCCGCAGCCACTGGTTACACACTTTAAAGCCAAAGCCACGGGGTCAGCCAGCCTGGCTTAGTCGTGATCCCGAAACCCTGTGAGATGTTAATGAACTGTAAATCACGCTTAGGAAACAAAAGCAAATTAGAAAGATTAGTAGGCATACACAAGGAAGTATGAAGGAGCATCAGAAAGACAGTGTTGCCCAATTTCATGTTCTCCTGTAAATATTGTAATGGGATTCATCTCACTTAAGTGAGACATCTGCCTCTGAACTGTGTATTTAGACTTTATTTTATAGCTGATGGAGAGAAATAGCACTTGTAAGGCACAATTCATCTCATCCTAAAGTAGACTTTTTAAACGAGTGGGATTATTCTTGCTTTTGTTTCTCTCTTGATTGTAGAAGGATGCTAGACAACTAGTTCAGAGGTAGAGCTCGATTGTAGGAGTCCAAAATTAGGCGAGCTAAAATGGAGCCCTGGGATTTTATCTCACAGCTACGCTGCTGAGGATGAGAGGGGACTGGCAGGGCCTAAGAGAAGAGCATGATTTTGTTTTGTTTTCTTAAAGCAATTTTCTAGTTTTTATCATGCGGGGGGTGCAGGGAGAACTTCAGAAGGAACTAGGACAATCTAAACGCCAACTAAAAGGAATCTCGTGTATAATTTTTGAAAAATGTTTTGAAGTAGGTTACTTTGCTGAGACCTAACTCAAACTCTTTTAACTTCTAGCACTGATAATGCCAAAGAAGACCAGACAGATGAGAGTTTTGGATAAGTAGGGGTTGGTTGGAGAAAATATCCAAATAAACCATTTGATGAAATTGTGGCTGCTAAAATGCATCAAAAGTAACTCATCCTTAATTAAAAGATGTCTTCATAACTTTTGATTAAAAGCTAAAGAAACATGAAATCAGTTTCAGGGAAATCATTTTCTCAAGGAAATGAGGCAAATGCCATAAAATCTGGCAAATCCTTTCTTTGATTTAGAAAAAAGAATGAAGTCTTTTCAACTCTAATTTCTGTAATAGCATTATGTCCTTAAAAGACAGTGGAGAGTTTTTGTAGCTCATTGCTATTTTTTAAGTTTGAATGGGCATCACTTTCCCAGGAGATCTTGTGTTCCATTGAAAACTGACATTTGAAGTGACTTCATTATGTGTCATATAAAGATGAAATAACAGTATTTCAAAGTTTCATTCCTTCCACTTCTAATAGGATCCATCAACACAGACTCTCTCCAGAGCAGCATATTACAGAGGAGCCTTTGTGAACCAGTTGTAAACGATCTCGATTTCTTTCATGCCGCTGATATCCCTGACCATGTAATTGTTGGGATTCTTAAAGACCAACAAAACAAATGCAATAAAAATAAAACATTTATTCATGGCAAGGGAGCTGTAGCTGTGAAAGATAATGGTGGGCCTTCTTTCCTATTCATAAGCTAGAGGATTCATCTCTACAATACTTCCGTGTGGAGAAGGCTGTAAATCAATAGAGTTTTACATAGTGAAGGCCTGGAGGGCTGCAGCTGCAGCTTGCTGCCGTTCTCCTGGAAATACTTATTCCTGTGTAGGTTTGAAATAGTACTGTCACAGTACAGACCTGGCCTACGGCCCGCTGAGACCAGTGGGGATCTTCCTATTAATTTCAGCAGCCCCTGACTGGACTCCAAGGAGTTGGTTTCATAAAGCACAATTCATAAGGTTCAAATTTCACATAGCCATACCCCTACTGGAAATCCATCACTAGTTTGTTTTCTGTTCCTGAGTTGCCTTTGGTTCTTTCCCTCTCTCCTGGTAGCTGCAATGCCATGGTCAGAGCTGCTGTGGGCACAGGTTCACCGTGGTCACTTGTGAATAGTCCCCCCCACCTCAAACCCTTCATGGGTCTGCACCAGCTTTGATCTCAGCTTGTTGCACGGATTTGTATCTGCTCCATTTTCCTGTATCACTGACTATAGGAAATAGGATATAGTATGGGCCGACACGAGTGTCAGGGTTGATGGCAGCAGTTTTGCTGATTAAAGTAGGACATCCGCACTCAGAAAGCTAAGCTCATATAACCGAGGTTGTCTTTGAGTGAGAAGCAATCAGAATGGAATCTGAAAACTTCTAAATTATGTATTGACCTCTCAAGGTCTAAAATAAAGTTGCCAGATTAACTGCTTATAGATGTTTTTTAATAAAACAAATTTTCTCTCTGATATGGAATCAGACTGCCAAGTGTCCCCAAAACAAATTAAAGTTACAGATTTATAAATTCTTGGGGGAGGAAAATGTTGCGTAATGAAAGCACTGGTGGGTCTAGACTTTCTGATGTGATAATAAGGCAGTGGGGACATGCCCTGAATACAAAACAAAGCCTGACTCTTTTCCGTCTTACTACCCCCTCCTCCACCTCCTTCTTCCTTGTGTTAAATTTTGAGCCACCACAGCGCATCTGCAAAGTGCACAGCTGGCAGCCTATTAGGCTGAGGAACGTTGTCCATCTACAGAATTATCAGCAGAGAATAAATTGGGTGCAAGGCGTCTGTTCCACCTAAGCTGGGCCACCTTAAAGTTAGTCATGAAGTCCAACCCAGTCATCTAGTTTCCATCAGTAGCAAAGGATGTTTATAATATGTTTTAAGCTGATTTATAACAGGTGTATAAGCATGTGACAGCTGTGTAGAACAGGTATAACGTAGGTATATATAAATCAGCCGAGACTAAGTGTCTAACTTTATTCTAGTTAAGAAAGATTAAGATCACCATTAGTGCCGGAGAAGCTCTGTTTGCACATGTCATTTAGCTTTGCCGTTTTGTCTCTGAGATTATAGTGCCCTCTATTTCTTACCAGTGCACATCTCTTTCACAAAGAGCTGACTTCTCACACAACTGCCTAACTGAGTTTATCCTCACCAGTATCAGGGCATGAAACTTAGCTTTAAGAATTAGTATGTCCATCTTCATTAGCTCACACATCTCTGTATAAATCTACCAAGACTTACTACTTGGGAGATAGTTTTCTTAAGCATATGTTACCAGAATAGGAATTTCCCCATAAGAAAAAATTTCTTATGTTGTCTTTATTTTCTCTTTTTTCCTTCCAGTTCATCCTTTTAGTGCGACTGCAAAGGTGTGGACCTGGCTATGGATTCGATTTTTCCATCACTGGCCTATCTAGAAAAGCTACCAAAAATAAATAAGGATTTTCAAGCAACACAGATTCTGAAGTGTTAAATGTTCCAGTGAGTGGGTAACTTTTATAAGACTTAGTATCATTTCTGTAGTATCTCAAAACAAAAAATAGCCTCTTGATAGACCTGAGACATGGGGAAAACTTAACTGTCTTGCCCAAGCTTTTTTTTTTCCTGTGCAACGACAGCAAATGCAGTTGAGCAAATACTTGGTGTTCAAGAAAAAAGAATCAAAATAAATTTTGATCACTCCAAGTACTTTTGTTGGGGGGTGGTGAGGGAGGTCAAAGTCTGTATTTGCTGAAATTGTTTTAAATAATTGATGTGCATACACCTTATTATTGGTTCTTCTCCTTTCCGCAGAATAAACACTTCTGATGGTGTATCATACAGAGAGCTTTTCTTGTTTCCTCACATTCTCTCCCTCTCATTTCCTGAGTCCAAAACTGCTCCTCGGTAACCTCTGCCGCGTATTTCAAGTCGTGTCCTGGCTCAGCGTCTGCTGCCTCGGCAGCTCTTCTACGCTCTCAGCCGACGCGTCGGGATTTACAGCGCCTGCCGCGTGAGAACCGCGAGCGTCACTGACCCCGTCCTCTGCCTCGTGCCTGGTCCTCCAGCTCCCGGGCAGGGGACATTAATTCGGGCAAGTCTCTGCCCCTTCCCTGTTTGTTACACAGCGTAACGCAGGGCCAGGGGCCTGACTGGCAGAAGTCTCCAATGCGCAGACCGCACCACCCAGTGAGAGGTGTGGAGCGCGCCAGATACAATAGCCCGACGCAGGTTCACTCTCTAGTTATCGCACCGGGTTTCTTCTCTGCTCTGTTTGCAGAACCTTAAAATCCTCTGCTGTTTCAGGAGTCTTAAAAGGGCCTGATTTCAGCTCAGGCAAACTGCCTTGAAGGCATTTCAAACGGTGCGCTCCAAATTACCAGATAGTGACTTTTTCCCCCTAAAATATCTTAATGCTTCTTCTCTTCTTTATTATAAAATATTCATTTGCTTTACAGACTGTAAAAATTGCTACAGAGTAGCAAATTATGCCTCGCTAGGGCTTTTATAGTTAGGCAAATTAGAAATGACATTATAGACATCTTAATACCAGTTTTGGCTTCTTTCCAGGTCTGCTTGATGCTTTCAGACAAGGCAGACGTGCTAGGTACAGTTTTCAAAATATTTAAGACTATAAGTCTCTTTTTCAAAAACGACTTGTAGGTCCGAAGAAACCAAAAAGCTATTGGCTTTCTGTGATAATTATTTGTTATTAACTGAGTCAGGCAGTTACATACTTTTAAAGGCCATCACAGACATTTGCCTGTCTGCTGCTTTGGTTCCCAAATGCCCTTATAAATCTAAATGAAGAGATTAAAGAAAAAATACAACCAGCATTTCCTGTCACTCACAGATTCCAGTCCTTTCTTGGCCATCTCTCTTTTTTTCTTCATATTCCCTAGATGAGAAAGGAACACGTGGAAATCGTGGCTGAAAACTGTCAATAAACCTCACTAACCCTTAGATTTTTACCTAGAACAGAAATCTTTCCAGGCTTAGTTGGGTTTCCGGCCTGAGTCTTATTTAGTAAAAGCACAGAAGAGTTCTTCTGTACATTTATGATTTCTATTAAATTCATTAAGGTTTCTTTTCAGTTTTAGTTCCAGGAGTCAGTCTATTCCCTCCCCCAAAAATAGAAACATAGAAGCACTGAATTTTAAGTTCTGAGTTCATTCTTTTGTGAAAAGGGCTCTTACTATACATAACCCTTAAGAGGAGAGGAAGACCACCTTTTTGCGTGTGTAAATATCCAAATGTCAGTTAGAAATTGATTTATAGAATTACAGATATGAATTCTAAATGTAATTTATACTCAAATTTATTTTGATGAAGAATTAAAAATTGCCTAGGGAGAACAGATTGGTATTTGCATTTCAGTCAGCTGCAGCTGTTAGCTGGTGAAAAAAACCGTGTAAAATATCTAAATAAACCCGTTATCTTCCACTTTTGGTTAACTAAGCCATTTGTCCGGATACAGCTCAGTCTCATCCAACATGGGCTAATTTTATACTATTCCTGTTTCTCCAGCATAGGAATGTGACTTGTTAATACACAAATCTGTTTTGCTCCCAGAAGGTCAGCTAGCTTTATGAGCTGGTAGTTGGAATTATCCTACTTTTTTTTCAAAGGTTATTTTCAGCCAGAGGAAGGTCAGCAGCGGGTGGAGTGGGATTCCTTAATCTGTCTAATTTGTGATTCCATAAAATGCTATGGGTGTTGAAAAAACACACTTTGTAATGTGGAGATAATTGCATGCCATTCAATTGACTTTGTACTTGTTACTTTTCTGACTCTAGTATCTGCTCTGCTGTCTTGCAGGACTTATCTGTAAACCACATTCCCTGTTGGGTACTTTAACTTCCCTTCACAATCTGATCTGAACTATGAGAAAAAGCTGAATATATGAGAGGATGAGTTCTTATAGAACTGACTGCAAGGAAAGTGTTTACATTTATTTATAAGATTATATTCTTCAATTTTTTGGCCTCCTCGCGTTTGCGTAGGCCAGGGAATCAACTCAGTATTACCCTGTATCCCCTCCAAAGATACACCACTCCCATTAACATCAGTGACAACTAGATATTCTCACGAAGGAGAGAAGGAGAGAATAAACCGACCAATAGAAAATGTTATTTAATGACATTGTAGTTACAGCACATCTTCCTGCAGAGCTTTGTGTAATCACACTAGGTAAGCAAAGAAAAATTGTTCTGCAACGTGAAGTATTTAAAATTTCATAAGCAATCTTGCTTAAAAAAAGCAAAAATCACCTTCCAGTTTCCCCATCATGACCAGAGACTGGAGAAAACCAGAACGCTGGTGTGAAATTCCCCATGCAATACTTAGCCCAGAGAGAAGTTCGGATCTGGATCCAGAGCCAGACTCATTCCTCAGGTTCGTTTCTAGGCAGGGAACATGCCGTCCGGTGTCCTGAGGCATATGTAAAACTGCAGACAGCAAACCCTTGGTTTAAGAAGTCCTACTCTTAGGGCTGAAAACATGTTCAACAGACTATGTCAGCGTTATCAAACGTGCACTCCCCATAAGGTACCCAGAGGTAAACACCACCGGAGCAGCTGCATAATGCTCACGTCTAAATCCATGCACTGAACTTGGTGGATTCCCTTCCGTGAAGAAGGAATTGGGGCCTCTGATCTGCTCTGCAGGAGCAAGGATTGAAAATGAGATTAAAAGCCTACCAAGTCTCCGAGAGTTAAGAGCATAACCATCCACTGCTGTACGAGATTTCTGCAGTGCGAGTGGCAATAAAAATCAATATAAATTGAGCCAAGGGCCTTTTACATGGGAAAATAAAAATATGTGTTGAAATAATTGTAACTAATATTTGTTTGTTATATGGATATACGGTGCTCATGAATTTCAGTTTTAAGGAGAAAATATCCTTAGATGTTCGGTGTTTTCTCTTCCTAAAATGCTGTCTTCCTTGTTATACCGTAGTCTACTTCCACTCTGTTTCTTCCTGCCTATCCACCCTCCTTGAGGCTACCCTTTACCCTCAAAATCTATTATTTTACCTGTAAATTTCAATACGAATTCATTTTTTCTGTTCTAATTGGCACGCTCCTAGCCCTCATAGAGGAAAAATGCAAATTTCCCAGAAGTTAGCATCATCTTTCATTTCATAAATGATACACACTTTAATTGCTTTTAAATGTCCTAGATAATTAAGGCAACCTGAGGGAGGAATGTGCTGGGGCTTTCTTTGATGTTGCTAGCTTTTGTGTTGCTTTTTCTACACTTTTCCCGTAGTTCAGATGCCCGGTATCCATTCAGTGAAGCTACTCAGGTATAAAGCACGACAGAGCTGAATGGTTCCGTGTATAAATCTGCCATCATTAAGTCGGGGGCTGCAGTTAAAATATAAATTGTCGTCTTAAGTGGGAGGAACATTTTTATGGATCCCAGTTCATCCTCAGCAGACCTCGGCTATTTCCAGTAACTGCCACGCAGAACACACTAAAATTTGTCAGCTGCTTGGAAGAGAACTGAGTTGAGCCTGGAGACTTAATTCCCTTCAATCTTCTTAAAAGATATGACCCAATACCTCAAGATAAAAACATTGCCAGCTTAGGAAGATATGGGGAGTCAATCCAAAGCAGCTGCAACATTCAAAATGGACAAGTTTTTAACACTTAGTGGAACGCTAAAACTCATTTTTCCAAAGGTTAGATGCACAGTCAAGAAGCCACCTTTTTCCTTTCCCGCAGCATTAGAAGATTTGGCTGAGGACGAAATACTTCCGGGCTTGCCTGGATCACTGTGGGTAGCTATAGTGTAAGTGCTATAACACAGACCATGTTGTAGTGAGGAGTTTTCTAAAGCCCACTTCACAAGGAGCCTTTTTTTTTTCACATGGGGCAAGCTGAGATAAAGGTCACAATTTTGACAGGTATGTTTTATTCTGGTGACATCCTTCAGCAGTCTTTTGCTCTGACATGAAAAACATCTGTACGCTGGAGAATTTTTATGACCACAGGAGCCTGCTCAGCAGCTGAATATTTTAGTGCAGATCCTAAATCATCATTTCTGTAGTGCTGCAGATTTTTCTCAGCAAGGATCTATATCCTCATCTGCCTCAAGTACTTTTTCCTGAATCTCAGCACATTTCTGTAGTGGAGGCAGCTACTAACAAGGCAACTAAGTGCACTGGCCAGCAAGACATAATGCCTGAAGTGAACGAACCACCTCAACAACTGGTGTAAAATCCCATTTCTGTGAAGCGTTGGATGCGCAGTCGATGATGCATCAGCGGAGATACGAGTTCAGCTTTCACAACAGGGCTGCCCTAAGCGCCAAGAAGGCAGTGCCGTACGGCTGAGACGCCGTAGCAGCGTGCTCGATAGCCACAGCCGTTGCTGGGCCTGCCAGAGGAGTCGGGCAGTAATCCCGCGGGAAAAAGAGGATGAGAGGTGAACCCACTCCCCAAAAACCAGGAGCCACTTCTGTCGCTACCAGAACAGAGGCCCAGCAGCACCTACGTCCTGAGCACCAAAATGAACCTGTTCACAGCCCGGGCTGGCTCGGACGGCGACAGCGGAGGTGATATCCCAAGCACATACTGGTTGTACTGCCGCGATGGTGCCTATACGGAGATGGGAGGAAACGGGCAGGGCTACGGCTGACATTTCATCACCTTTGGTCTCATGCCCTGGTGTCGTTGTTGATTAAGTCTTTTTTTTTTTTTTAATAAACAAGTTTAGAACAGAAATGTAAATCAGAAAAATGCTCTGAACGTGACTTTGTCACAGTCACAGATGTTCAAACCACAGGATCTTTATTTTTCTTGGACACCACAAAGACCCATTGCGCCTGGATCTGTCCATACCACTCTCAGGGTTGTTCCTTTCTAAATGATGAATTGATTTTTGTCCCTCTTCAGAACTAGTGTCCTGTAGAATTAAGCTCTTAGGAGGAAGAAGTGAAGCATTTACCAGAAGTCTGTTCTTTACGCTGTATTTCCATGTCTTTCATAAGACATCATTGACAAAATACGGAGTATTAAAGTAGAAATATCCTTTGCAGACTTGTCTTTCCCATGGACCTTTTTAGTCCTGACACATTAAGCATATTTTTATTTTATTCATTGAGCAAAGAGAATTCTGGACGCTTATTTAACAGTGACACAATGAAGACATTATAAAAGTCTGTAATAAATAACTCTGCAATAAAATCACTTTCATAATGTGCAACGCTGAGTACATTCATTTTCAATTTTCTTCCAGCAATAGGTTTTCCACTCTTACACGTCCAATTACAAAGCTTAGAGCTGACTTCAGATTATTTGTTTGTACACAGATAATTCCATTTCACTTCGGCTGCCGTCTTCACGTGCTGCCAGATGTTTGGTTACCTTAACAATTTAGTCTTTGATAGCTTTATTGTTTCACCAATGAAAGACGAGTTGAACTCTGTGGCAGATACCAGCCCTTCTTCTGTATAGTGAAAAAGTGAAGGAAATGCTACAGTTTGGAGCGCCTGGTATGTGGAAATCTTCTCCACGATAGCCAGATTGCCACGACACGGTCCTACCTGCAGAGGCTAAGCGCTTGCGAGAGAATACCTGCTCACACCTGAGCAAGAAAACTACGCGAACCGTCATGCAGGAGTCAATTCCTCTGCCACCTTGCTAATACCAACCACCGTAACTACAGACGAGCCAGTGGAGAGGAGGTCGTAACACTAGCAGGAAGGTTTTGCTTCATTTTGCATAGCGAGGGCAAAACGACTAACATGTCCTGAAACGGAAAACGCCCATGGGAGAGAAAATTTTGTCGATGCTAAAGAGCATGTTTTGAGGCCCAGCACAACATCTCAGCAAAAGCGAGCCCCGCAGTAGCCATTCCCAAGCCAGCTTGCAGACCTGATATTCCCAAATTAAAAGTATATTCAAGTTCATCCTCACAGCAAAGAGGCTTTGGGAAACTTTATTAGTCGGAAAGGTCGTGTCTAACTTTCCAGAGGCAGGCGCAACGCATTGGTTTTTTGCAGGCGACAGCAGGAGAGAATTGGCAGCAGCGTGAAATGCGGGCCCTCAGCCGAAGGCATTCAGTGGCAGTCAAATGAGATGTCCCACTGTAAGAGGGACTTCTGCAGGGACTAGATCAGAGGAGCGATTGCCATTTTTAAATAGCCCATATTATTAAATGCTTCAGCAGTGTATAAGGAGGGAGCTGATTTCTGACGTGAGCCGGCTGGCTGGAAATAAAACCATACGGGCAGAATGTCACCAGGGATTTCCACGGCTGTGTGAGCTCCTGGGAGACCGTCGTGTGTAAAGACCATGGAGCCGGAGACAAGCAAGGGATCGCAGACGGGACGCCCTTAGAGGTAGCGACCGTTTGGATAGCTCCCAAAAGTTTTATTTGTCGTAGAGTTATGGGGAAAGTCAAAGCTTGTTTTTCCCCGGTAAGCTTTACCCTGTCTAGGGTGAAACCTGCGCTATGTGTTCCTCCCTGCAATTAGCGCGATGAAACGCGCCATCACTCACCAGCTTCCAAAAATAATCCAAGCCCGTGGGAATCCAAATCTGATTTCAGAAATGTTGCTCTGAAGCGGGAATCGTTCTGGGTATAACAGGGTAATCCTATTACGGGGCAGAATTTAAACACTCTCCCTTCGCCTCTAGGACAAAGATTACAGCCAGCGTAACGATCTCATCACTGTAACGCAGCGGTCAGACTGGGTTAGAAACGCTTTGGAGGAGTCTGCCGAAAATCCCGGCCGCAGGCCTATGGGCACAGCTGGGGCGGAGGAGGACAGTGATCGGGTCTTCAGCGCTAAGGCGAGAAAGTGGTGATGGAAAGAAAAGGCCGCATAACTTTCCGAAATCCGAAATCGCCACTTCAGGAATGTAATGCCCTAAAATCCCTTCGGCTGATCCCAAGGAGCCAGAACGGCTCAATGAGTCATAGGCCACAGAGAAAAATCTGCTCAGCCGAATAGCGCTGAATGGAATAAAACTGAAAATAAGGCGATTACAACTGAAAATAAGAGCATGTGCTTGGAATAGTAGAGAGTTTTGTCAACTGCCTCAATAAAAAATTGCCAGATAACAAGTTAGGCAGGAGCTAGACATAGACCTTAAAGTAGGGTATTGTGTCTCAAAGCAGTTGCAAACTGTAAATGCAATGAGAGATGTAATGCCAAACGTACATTTTCTTTACTTTGTTTGCCTGTAGCATTTCTGTTTGGTGAATAATGCAGGAACCACATTTTAACTGTATAATTGACTGAACATACTAAAATGCTATCTAGAATACAACTCTGAAAACAATGCATGGCAAAAAATTGTTTAAAAACGCTCGAGCCGCACTACTAATTACGCTGTATTGGCTGTTATTTTCCGAAGACAAGGTTCTAACTATTGTAGTGCGAGTTTGTCAATAAAGCTAATAAAATCTTTCTCTTAAATGCAGGGGCTCTTTCTCATATGGTCACGTACACTGAACGTTAGCCGGACAAAAACACAGTAAAGGGTGCACTGACAAGACATGCGAGCCAGATGACTTTACCAACTTCATCTACTTGTAATGCTTTGGTTTTCACGGCGTCGCACAGCGCTTGTGTCATAATCACTGTGGCCCATAAAACATTAAACCTGTTTGGGCACCGGGCAAAACGCTGCTTTGCTGTAACTTGATTTGACCGCAGCGGATGCGCGCAGCACACGAACTCGGCCCAGCGTTTCTGAAAAGGTGATTTCCTTGCCCAGCGAGGCCTTCTGCTGGCCTCCCCGCGCCGAGCGCGCTCTGCGGCACGGGGCTGCTCGGGACACGGCGACTCTCTCGCTTGGCCAAAGATTTATCTGGGCTTCTCAGCAGTTTTCGTGCTTCACGCGAGGCCCAGCAACAGTTCGAGCAGTTTCGCCTTCCTCCCCGGGGCGCCCGGCGCTCTGCAAAAAGCGCAGCTTGTGCTACTTCTGCCAAGGAAGCAGTTTGCATGGTGCAAAAGTGGTCAAAAACATGAACTCACCACTAACCTTAAAGCGCTGGTATTAAAAGGAAAAAAAAAAAAAGTAGGCAGGAGCTTTACCAAGAAATTAGGCCAAATTTGGCTAGAAATTAACACAGTAGGCAAGATTTTCTTTCTTTTCACCTCTAAATGTCTTCCAAACGTGTAACGGCAGATTTCCAGAATAACTTACCACTTTTTTACTCTTATGATGAGTATTTCTTTGTGCAAGGGAAGAATGGAAACTGCTGCAAAGGTATATATTTTTACCCTCAGAAATCAAAAATGGGGAGCCCAAAAACAAGAGGCCTACCTATTCTTTATGTTTCTGTGAGCAGCTGCAAGCATCCTAAACTCATTAAAAGCTGGTTGTCCTTAAGGTACCTAAAAGTCAAGCAGACAAATTTGAAAACTTCACCCACTGTAATTTGCCCAAAACAGATTCGAAGCAGATCTGGGAATGGAGAAAAACAGAAAGAAAAAAAAAAAAGAGGAAGGGGGAAAAAAAGGATAATCTAGATCTTCTATACCTTATGGCATGGGCTGTGAATAAAAGAAAAAAAAAATTCTCAGGTGTTTTGGTTGCATCCATATACTATCACGTACCTCTGCCGGCGGCGACGGCAGGTGCAGGGTCCTGGGGGCCAGCTGCCCCGGCTGCCAGCCTCGGGGGCTTAGCGACTGGTGAAAACCTCCGAAACTTTTCCGAGCCCTCGGGCACACCCCTAATTACAACCCTAACGTGTCAAACCTGGTCAAATGAAGTACGGCGCCGAAGTTTAAGCCGCTGTGGAAGGCAGAGGCTATCTGGGACGGGTCTCGGGGGAGGCTTGTCTAACCTCTCAGCAACGCCGATGGGACTGTTTTCCTGTCAGGTTTTGCAATGTTAGAATAAAAGTTCACTCACAAGGAGCCCCCGAGGTGCTGCGTTTTAGAGGTTAAAAATACCTTTCCTCCAGATGCGATGTTCCCTCATGTGTCAGCCTTAATTTCACTTCCAGGCTACTAGCACAGGAGGCATTTTTAATTAAGAGCAAGGCAAGTATGGAAAGCTGAGTTCAAGAAACGAGGAGGAATAGGATTATTATAATCCAATGAGACATAATTAAATGCAGAAATCAAAGGCTCTTAGTGGCACAGAACTCGTTAGAGCCTTCAAGGGGGTATTCGCACTTTAATCTGACATACTGCAGCTTCTTCAAAAACAAAGCTTTTCTGAAAGAATGAAAGGATGACAGAAACATTAGTAAACCATTTAGAAAAAAAGTTAAGTGAGCAAAAGCCTGTTCCTCACCAAAAAAAAAAAGAAAATCAAATCATCAGGGCTGCTGCGGATACCATTTTGAAGTCTATGTTCATGACTGTGTCTTAGTGATAACATCAACATATCGGTATTAGAAGACAGAAGAAAATATCATGACGTCGCTTAAATTCATTCATCTCTAGTTACTAGTCACCCTGAGCCTCATGGACTCAGAGAAACGTAGGCTCCCAGACCCCCTTCAAAGTTTAAGCCAACAGGCTCCTACTGACATTGGATCAAACCGGCTGTGATACCGCTCCAGGCCCAGCTCTGCTCTCCCATATCCAGGCTCTAAAAAAGCGCATACAGACCCACTTCCCTGAACCCTCTCATCTCACCCTGTTACACTGTTTTCACATGCTTTCAGGATTTGTAGTTGGTGTAAAAATACACACTTGAACTGTAAAAAAACCCAGCTTCTTCCATGTGGCTCTATGCTCCCAATACGAGTAATATAATTTACGGCACGGGGTGATTTCACAGCTTTGCAGTATGATTGACTTCTTGCCTGAGTGGCCATCCCCTGAGACGGGCTCCAAGTTTTGTCTTGTTTTATCATCGTTATTATCATTATACTGAAAGTATGAGCCACAATCAGAGCACGAACGAAAAAATCTTTGACTTCAACAGGCCATGGATGAAGCCACCTCAGAGTCAGTGATAAAAATTCAATTGATATACCTACAGTTTTGCGATACAGTTATCGGATAACAGAACGAGGTAGCCAAAATAAAATACGAATCACTCATGCTGCACGGTACTGAGATAAAGTGAAGGGTATTGTACAGACTAGAGGGATTAAATTTAAACATTATTCCCTCATGTTCACCTTTTATTGTTAACTATCAGGCTTTGAGGAAACATAGTCATCGTCTTTTTTCTCAGACAACGTTAATTGTCAAGTTTCCTCGTGGCTTCTGTCAGAATGAGATTAATGAGTACATGCTCCAACATGGATCACACCAAAAACATGAATAGCTCAAAAATTTCTAGGTAATTTCTAACTTTATGCTTTTCTAGGTAGAAACAGCTCCAGCTGTTTTTATTCCCTGATAACACAGAAGATTTATTTTTAGTAGCCAGAATGGTCATACTGCGGAATACAACGAGGCCATGAAAGAATAACATTTAGTACCGGAAAAGGTGACAATAAAGTTCCAGGAATACCTCTGTGAAGCAAGACAACATAATTTCAAGTCAGCTGTGCTGCAGACCTGGCTCCTGTCGCGACCGAACCATCTTGATGAAATAATTACATTTTTTAATTCTGTTTTTGGCAGCGGAGTTTAAACCTTAAAACTGGATTGTTGTTCACTTCTCACCAAAAAAAACTCTCCCTTGCACAGAACACAACGTAAATGAGAGTTGCTTCGTTTAGATGCGCGAGAAGGGTTTAAAAAAGGTTTAATAGCCAGGCTATCATTTAAAATGTAATGGCTCACATTCCCCTTTCTTTCCTGGGCAAGATGCTGTGGAAGTCATCACGAGGAAGACGTGCACGTATGTGCTTCTCGGTCACGTATCCAAAACCAGCGCCTGCTGAACCAGTGCTCACACCTTCATTTGCTGGGCTTGGATGAGGATGAGATATATATATATATATATATATATATATATAAAATGAGGAGTTTTGCTTCTGCAAAGATGTGCCAAAGGACTGCCTGGGAAACGGAGAATTGGTTGCACAAAATAACTGGAAAATCCAGGCATGTGACTCTGCAGAAGCGTTTTGTGACCGAGTTCCAACTTTTCGTTACTTTTTGGCAGAACGGGCTTAAATCATTCCTTTGGCTCTTTGCGACGCCTCTGGAGGGATTAAAAACACTCGACTGCCACAGATCAGTTGAGTTCACGGGTTTGTGCAAGATGCAAGACAAGGCAGGGCACATGCTGTGTGGCCCCGCTGGCTGAACCGAGAAGAAAATTTGGCTCCCTGAGACTATGGTAGTACAAAACCAGAAACAGCCTTCCCAATGTCATCTGGGAAAGATGCCACCGAGGTATTTCCCCATCGCACCCCACCACCGTCCGCAGTGGGGGAGGGCCGCCAGCCGACTCCAAGATCCTCGACACTGGTGAAGATCGTTTCTGCACGAACAAAGCGCCCATAGACCCCTCTAATTCCCCCCTATAATCCCACATCCTGAGGGAGGATGTGGCTCTCTAATACAGATACTTTTTCCTTTTTTTTTCCCTGTAAAGCTACAGCTGATCATTTCCCACGGACTTCTCAGCTTCCTTTCATACATGCCTCAACGATGACTTAACACCACCATCGCCGTATGCCGGGGAGGAGAAGGGTGGAAACGAATGTGAGTGGAGCCGTCAACAGCAGTCCTTCAGGAGCCCCTCATCACGTTCATCATCCAACAGGGTCTGCAGCCACCCGCCTGCCCCGCGCACGCAGGCTTGCCACATGGTGCACACCTCCAGCCCAACGTCGCAGCACGCCAGGAGCCGCGCCACGCGCACTAGATGCAGCCGGCCTTGTGCCCGTTGGGGTAGAAACTTCGGTAGATGTGGCTTATTTATTGTTTGCTTATTGTTTTAATTTGGAGAGGCAGGGCAGGGCCCAGCCTGCTTGCAAGCCCTGAGGAGCACAGGGAATTAAAAGCATAAAACTGAATCTATCATTTGGTGGGGGGGGTTCTCCCAAAACGATTCTTAAAAAAAAAAAATCCCAAAACAATTTTAAAAACTCCACTCAATTTAGTGAAGCAACCTCTCACCAGGAAGAAGTTGAGCAGATAGTCAGGTTATGACCTCCATATACGCCTGGGTGCTTGGACCGGTTACCATGTTCACTCAGTTTCCTACAGGTGCAGGGGAAGAGTAGAACAAGGAGGTAACACGAACTGTCGCTGGCTTTGTAAAAAGGCGCTATGGTATTCTCCGAGCCCTGAAAAATCACATGGTAGTTTTTTTTCCCTGACAAGCAAGGTGCGCATCCGAGGAACAAGCTTCACACTGCAGATGCCCTCGTGTGAGTTTTCTTTCCCTGGTCTGGAAACAAGTGGGCATTAAAGAGCCGACTCTGCTCTTCGCTGCTGCTGCGACCGCTTCTCTCCTCTGCGAACATCTCACTCAACAGCAAGGAGAAGGAACCAGTATCAGACCTACAACAGCAACGATGGGAGCAGCACGGAGACATCGGGGCGCTTCGTGTCGAGCAGCGCACTGTCCCCCCACTCAAGCATCTCCTTTACTCATCGCAGAGCTTCTCTGAGACGCCGGACGGGCTTGCTGACGGGGACAAAGCAAGCGCCTGCAGGGTAGTTCGGCAGATAAGCTGCAGGCGAGTGTCCTTGAGCATAGTGCCGCCTTGCTGTTCGCCCCGCTCCGCCGTGCGCTGAGCGCATCCGGCAAGCCTCTGCTGGCAGGGACGCTGCGTTTTCAGTAGGAAAAATTGCTCCAAATAAAGCGCTAGAGCTTCTGCGGAAATAAGGTTAGATCCTAGCACTGCAAAAGTCTCCCATTTTCCGTAGCAATGAAAAATAATTGAATTCGTTTTTTTCAGTAATTCAATACTAAAACAAACATTGACCAGATGAGTCAGGTTTTCTCAGGAGCGGTCTTTCGAGATTTTGGGTTTTTTTTTTCTTTGTCAATTTTTCCCTTTCAGTTGTCATCCTAGTTTCCTCTCCTCCCAAGAAAGAAAAGAGGACAAAAAGTAAAATAAGGGGAATGTTCAGATTCTCTCAGTCCCTGAAAAACAACACAAAACCCCAACAGCCTCAAGCTCGTCCCATCTTTTTTTCACTTTATCAGAACAGAAAAATAGGAAAGGCAAAAATGAGGCATTTCTTTCTTTCCCTTTCCGCGTGCCCCTCCTCCTGAGAGGTGGGCTCCCTCCGCGCGCTCAGCGTAGGATCTGAGACACCAGCCTGGGCTGAAAGCAGAAGGAGCAGCCAGCGCAGGGCACCAGGAGACCGCCCGAAAACGCCCGGAGCTGTGCGGCGGCATCACCTCGCAGACCCTGAGCGCTTACGCTGAGAAGTCACCGGCCTCAAAGTGGCAAGGAGGGCTTTCGGGGGCATCTTGAGAAACACGGCAAGATTAAAGGAGCAGAGGTTTTCACTGGACTAAACGTGAAGAGCTGCAAACCAAGTAAACAACGAAAGCAGGGAAGCGGGAGAAATATGCTCTTTTAAACGATGACGGGGTTTGGCAAAAGTTAGATCGGCCCCGATGCACCGGCCTCGAGGCGGGCGAGTTCAGCAGCACGTGAAACATCTGCAACATTTGGCTTTGCACCGTCTGAACCTGGGTTGCACGTGTCTCTCCTTGCCTCGGTGGCATTACTGTGGACACAGGTAGTCCATCACGGCTCTGTTACGGGACGAAGGCTTAACAGGCTCGCAGACAGAAATGTAATTCGCAAAAATGTATCGCCATCCCTCCCTTAGCAGCTGCTAATCAATACCCCTGAAAAAGGGTTTCATATTGATCTTTAAGCTCTTGTATCCTTGTGCTGGCATTAACACTACACATACACGGATCTAGGGTAGTACCTAGATGGAGAAAATAAAAGGCTATACATCTGTTGCAATACTTTGATTAACTAGCTATAAAACCATTCTGGAAGAGTTATCTCCAGGAGCCTGCATTTTATTTATGTCAAAGGCAGGGTACTTTGGTTGGAAGCACCCTTGATACTTACATAGATTTGATATTTAGGGAAGACACAGCTTGGGAATAAATAGTATGGCTGATTTTAGCTGACTGACTATCAAACGGATTTTTCTCCTGCAAGCTTTGTCAGGAGCATGAGATGTATTCTCTCTCTGGTGGTGAAAAATCTCTTCTCCCCACAACATAATACACAGTTTTGTACTGAAGCACTTGGTTGGTCTGTGAATATAGACATTTGCTGAATTTTTTTTTCTCCAAAATATATGCAAGATGATGCCCGTGTCGGAACGCCGGGAAACGGGTACACTGATCTCCTGCGCCAGAGAAAAGACAGCCACAACGACAGCGCACCCAGAACGGCTCAGAGAAAATCTGCAGTTACATGCATCATGAAGGACCGTTTTTGCTAAGTGTTTTGCTGAGAAGGATTCGCTGCGTTTTCTGTGTTGCTGTCCAAGTGCACTGTTTATCCCCATTATTTATGGGAAGCATCTGCTGCTGCTTTTTGAGAGCTTGCAAGCTTTCCGTAGACGTAATATCCCACTCCGCCTTCAGCCAACGTTTATATAAAAAAACCCTCTGTGGCCAGAAGCAACTCGAAGCGCGTATCATCTTTTCCCTTTGGGTATCCTAACGATAAATACCTACCCTCGCGATGCAAGTGATTCAGCTCCGAACATAATGCCGCTCCAAAAGCTTTGCTCCTCTTTGTATCTACAGGATGGCAATTCAGTTAGCTAAGTCCTAATCGTTTTAGAGGAAGCCTGCAGCACAGCACAGAGCTCACAGCTGTGTTGCAAGAGATCAGAAAACCTGCTAGGATAACACCGTGGGAGAAGGCTCTCCCTCTGTACGCCCACTAAACGAAGCCGGCGACAGCCCCGTGGCTGCTGGTTGCACAGGTACGCGGACGCCAGCAGAAAGGATCGACGGTGTCGGGCAACGCCGCACGCGGGGCTGTTCTGAGAGGTCCCTTAAGCCCGGGCACCCCCGGGGGTACGCGGGACATTCGCAGCTCGGAAGAGAAATCTTCGACGAGGTCGCGTGCGAACGCCTTGGGAATACCAAATTCGCCTTTCAGCCACCTGGGAAAAACATAGGCCAAAAACACCCTCAAAAGCAGACTTTTCCTCCCCTCTCCTTTTCTGGGCTCACATCGTTATGGGTCTAGTGCAGTTTGCTAACGAGGTGCCCATTTGCTTACATACAGGGGCCCTTAGCTCTTCTGCCTCCATCTTTCAGAGCTTCACTACCCTCAGTAGTAAATAACTGCTTTGTTTCCTAATTGAATATGTTCAGGTTAAAATGCTTTTTCTTCCCCTCCTTCTAATTAACTGAGTATTTCAGATATCTCTCATGTAAGATAAGAGAGGCAGTAGCGAGTAAAGCTAAAAAGCCAAGAGAAAAAGAGCCAAGCACGCCTTCTGCTCTCGGGCGCGCTTTGGCACGGAGGGCGAGATGTTGCCTGGCTCTGCCGTTTGCTTATTTCGCAGCAGCAAAAGCAACCGCGCCAGGCCCTGGAGAACTGGATGACGTTTCCCCAGTCTCGCCTGGCACTGCCGCCAAGGAGCGAAGACGAAACCTTCCTCCGCCCGCTCCCCAAAACGGCAGGGCCATCTCTGGGACAAGAGTTCAGCTCTATTTTAACCCCAGGATGCACACAGCTCTTTGCTGGAGGGAGGGGAAAACGGTTGGTAGAGCAGCTCGTATGGCAGGAAAACCTTCACTCATTTTGAGCACGAACCAACACCCGAGGAGCCACATTTGCACACTCAGCGTTTCACGCTAGCCTCCGTCCTGGCGACAAAGCTCCTAGACTAATATGGACTTAATCTTCTTTTTACTGAGCAACGTTAAGTCTTTGCTATCTTCTGCTAGTTAACCTGCCTCGGTTTCCCTGCAGCACGCTGCCTACGCAGCTCCGCTAGCCACAGCTCCAGGTTTCCAGCAGCTAAGTGAAATTCATCCTTCCTAAACGAGCCACAACAGCCTTCAGGAAAAGCTTTCTCTTTCAAAGGAGAGCTGTAGTTTCCCCTCACTTCCTTCCCCCATATCATATATATATATATGTATATTTTAAAAAAATAGCATTTACCTTTCCATTATATTTATAAGAACAAGCCCCAGCAATGACAAGAAGCTCTCCCCATTCAGCCCAGGAACTGAATTAGCTGGGCATTGCCCCCAAAATTATAACGGCTTCCAGGTGCTGCTGTTAGCCATGTGCTCCAGCTAACTTTCTCCTTGTTGTAGGTATACTCCTTTTTTCAGCTGTGTTGACCCGTGAGACGGGAGAAGATTATACAGGGGACTCTTAGAGAGCTACTGAGAATAACATGTGTATGCACACACACACACACACACACACACACATATACATATATGTATATACAGCAAGGGAGTAGTAGGGAACAGCTACATGCGCAGCTGACGAGCTAAAACCTTGCTATGGGTGGGCTCCATGTACTCTCCAGCTGAGATACGTGGTGGTACACACAGTTTTGCTGCACAGTTCACCTCCCTCCATCCTTCAAAACCTCTGCCACCCTCCCTGAAAGCCACGTCTGTGTAGCCATAGACTGTCAGTATGAAGATCTGGGACACTGAAAGGGTAAACTGATTTGAAATTAAAACCCAGCAAAGAAACACAGGACACTGAAGTAATAACAGCTCAGGCTGTGTTATTCTTTCTCATAGAGAATACAAAAAAATTGAATTTTCCAATCTGTCACACAAGAGCGACACAGAATTTAGGTCCGGTTTCTGTAGAAAACACAAAACCTTGCCTACAAGGGAAAGCATAGAGAACTGCTCAGCGCAGCATGTCTAACTGGTGATGTATAATTCAACAGAGCTCCAGGTACGTATTCAGCATGGCATTTATGGGTAGAAATGGCACTGTGGGGCTTACTGGATTTATTGAGTGCAGCATTTATTGTATTCATCGACTTTCCTGGTTGTATATGGGACTCCTAGTAACAATTTCATTCCCGCTCTTACATGTTAACGTATCCAGAATGGCCTAGCACGGGTTTTCAGCAGCTCAAGAGGCGTGCAAGACAACGATGCTCACATTTAGAGCTGCGCAAAGGAAAACAATGAGCCAGATCTTACAGATAGCTTAACGGGGAAGCAATTTTCAGTGCAGAACGGGAAAACTATAAGCATGTCAGTGAGCTTCCTCACGTGCAGCCAAAGACCCAGGAAACCCAACGCTGCAGGGGCCTCGGCAGCTCGCCAGGCGCAGGTCGCCTCCAGGAGCGGGACCGGCTCTACGTTGGCTTTTCCTAGCAGGCGAATGTCTGTCCAGTTCGGCTTTGTTGAACCTTCCCCCGAGGAAATTCAGCAGCATCGCGGCGCAGCCTCCTCTTGTGTGTTAATACCCTAACAGTTAGCAAGTTCTCCCTAAGATCCAACCTGCAAATTCATAGAAACGTAGAAATGCGGGTTGCAGGGGACGTCAGGAGGCTGCCTAACCCAGCCGGCTGCCCGAAGCAGCGCTGCCAGCAGCGGCAGATGAGGGCAGCTGCCACTTGGTCCACCTGGGGAAGGTAGACAACAAAATTTCAGTAAATTAAACTAATCACTCCTGACAGTTCTCCAATGTTCACGAAACAGAACTGATTTCTGTCCATTTTATTATGGCCTTTTACCTGTTATCCCTTCCAGCTTTCCTCTC